>NW_018253858.1:51569-95183 GCF_001263595.1 Phalaenopsis equestris | reverse complement strand
AAAGTCTGTAGGACCTGATGATATCCCAATTGAAGTGTGGAAATATTTGGGAGATTTGGGAGTTTCTTGGCTTACTAAACTCTTTAATATTATTTAAAAAACTAAAAAGATGCCTGAGGAGTGGAGGAAGAGTATTTTGGTCCCCATTTATAAGAATAAAGGGGATGCACAAGATTGTGCAAATTATAGAGGAATTAAGTTGATGTGTCATATTTTAAAGTTATGGGAGAGGGTAATTGAACATAAGTTCAGACGCATTATAAAGATTTCTCATAATCAATTTGGATTTTTGTTGGGCAAGTCTACTATGGAAGCTATACAGTTATTAAGAAATTGATGGAGAAGTTCAGAGATAATTAGGAGAATCTACATTTGATTTTTATTGATTTAGAAAAAGATTACGATAAGGTTCCAAGAGATATCCTTTGGAGAGTTCTTGTGAAGAAAGATGTTGATATGACTTATATTGAAGTCATTAAAGATATGTATGCTAGAGTTATTACTTGTGTTCGAACTGAAGGAGGATTGACCAAATATTTTCCTATTTCTGTTGGATTACATGTTGGATTACATCAGGGATCGGCTTTAAGCTCATATCTTTTTGCTTTAGTTATGGATGGGCTTACTGAACATCTACAGGAGGATGTACCTTGGTGTATGCTTTTTGTTGATGATATCCTTCTCGTGGATAAAACGAGAGATAAAACCTAGGAAAAACTTGAATTATCGAGGTTTACATTAGAGTCTAAAGGCCTTCATTTAAGTAGAACTAAAACTGAATACATTGAATGTAATTTTAGTAGTAGTAGCTCTAATGACAGAAGTATGACTTTAGGTGATCAAATTATTAAAAGTTGTGAACGTTTTAGATATCTTGGGTTTGTTGTTCAAAGCGATAGTGATATAGATGAGGATGTTAATAGTAGAATTCAAGTTGGTTTGTTGAAGTGGAGGAATGCTTCGGGCCTGGTGTTGTGATAGAAAAGTACCGCTTAGACTGAAAGGAAAATTTTATAAGACGGTGGTGAGGCCTGCAATGTTCTATGGCGCTGAATGTTGGCCTTTAAACGAGAAGCATAATAATAAGTTAAGTGTTGCCGAGATGAGAATGATTAGGTGGATGAGTGGCTTTACACTTAGAGACAAAATGTGAAATGATTATATCCGTGATAGGGTTGGTGTAGCCCCTGTTACGAACAAAATTAGAGAAAGTTGTCTTAGATGGTTTGGTCACATTAAACATCGACCACCTGATGATTCGATTAGGAGAGTAGATGTTTTAGATTCGACTTGTGCTAAGAAAGGTAGAGGTAGACCTAGGAAGGCTTGGGCTTATTGTATAAAAAATGATCTTAATTTACTAGAACTAAATGAAAATATGGAACTAAATAGGACGCAATGGAGAAAAAGGATTCACGTAGCCGACCCTACGCAGTGCGATTAAGGCTTTGTTGTTGTTGTTGTTGTTGTATTCTTAGTTTTAGTGCTCTTACTAGGAGATTCTAAAAGAACGAGTGGAAAAACATATATCATCGTACAACATTACTTTATGCTGTAGCTTTATTTATTGAAAAGCTCTGTAGAAAATTTTTATTGACAGCCTGTTGTTTCATTTTTAATTCAGGTTGTGTGCGTGTTATTTTGCTCCAGATATAAAACATTTCCTCATTTTTTTAAAAAATAAACTTTGACTGTCTTGTCTAGCTTGCTTTGTTTTCTCTTAAAAATAATTTTGATTTGTGTGGAAAATGCATTTTAAAATTTTCTATTCTGTATGTGCACTTTAAAGTGATGATCACATCTTTTTCTCTTCATGGACATAGAGAGAACTGTACGTGTTTATGCCCACATTTTTTTGGAACAATTAATGAGTTAGATATGGGCTGCGATGGGTGAATGAACTAAACTTGAGAAAAAATGGGTTGTGGAGGAAAGGTGAAAAACCCCAAGTTTGAGAGTTCTCTAAAGAAATATATATAATAGAGCTGTTGTCTGACCAAGTATTTTCCTATTTCACTTTTCTTACATCGGGATTGGCTTTAAATCCATATCTTTTTGCTTTAGTTGTGGTTGTTCTTACTAGACATAGACAGGAGACTGTACTTTTGTGTATACTTTTCGTGGATGATATCCTTATTGTGGATAAGCCTAGAAAGAGAGTTCAGAAAAAATCTTGAATTATGGAGGTCAAATTTAGAGTCTAAAAGCTTTCATTTGAGTAAATTTAAATGTGAATACATGAAGTATAATTTTCTAATAGTAAATTTAGTAGTGGATTGTAACAATGAGTGATCAAGTAATTAGAAAGAGTGATCATTTTAGATATCTTACGTCTATTATTCAAAGTTATGGTGGTATAAATGGGGATGTTATTAGAAGAACTCAAGTTGGTGGTTGAAGTGGAGGAATGCATCATGCTTATTGTAGAAAAGTACTGCTTAAACTTAAAGTAATATTTTATGAGATGATGGTGAGATCTACAATGCTTTATGGCTTTGGATGTTGGCCTGTAAAGGAGAAGCATAAAATTAAGCGTTGTTTAAATGAGAATGCTCAGATGGATTAGTGGCTTTACACGTCGAGAGGATATGCGAAATGAATTTATCAGTGAAAGCATTGGAGTAGCTCCAGTGGCAGAAGAGATTAGAGAGAGCCGCCTTAAATGTTGACTAGTGATGACCCAGTTCGTAGAGTAGTTGTTTTATATTTGACCTATGTGTAGAAAGATAGAGGTATATCTAAAATGATGTGGCCATGTTGTATAAAAAATGATCTTAATTTATTAGAATTAAATTAAAACATGACACTCAATATGATTCAATGGAGATAAAGGATTTATGTGGCTGATTCCACTTAGTGGGATAAATGCTTGTTGTTGTTGCTGTTGTTGTAATATCATAGACAAAGAGAGGGAGAGTCCTGGTGAAAATGCTTGGCTGCTACAAAGAAGTTATCCTGATGCAGTCCTCCATCTTGTTATCATCTAACATTTATAAAATTTTCCTCAGGTGGACTTTTTTTCTTTCTTTCACATGTTGGATGCACATAAAGTTGTGGTCACCCTTTCGGTCCAGATATAGGTCAGCCTATCTTTTGAATGAATACTCGCCTCATTGGCTAGCTTCAAGGCATGCATTGCTGATGCTAGGATGTTCCATGTCAGTTTTGGCATTGTGCACTTATACATGTTTGCACAATCTGGTTTGGATACCAGAGAAGTTATCATCTTGATTGAGCACTACATATCATTTGTTATCAAGGTGGAAATAGAGGATTGGACAGTATTTATTCCTTTCTATTAATATTATTAACAGTTCAATACATCTTTTGAAATAAACGAGCCACTAAATAATAAATTTTGTTCATCATATATAAATCATTCCTAAACCCACATCTTTTCTAGCTTTTTGAATTTCCAAATTTTATAATTCCCCCTCATTTTGTAGTTCTGTCAATGAGAAAGAAGTGTGAAATGAAATTGGAATATTCAATCAGCAGTCATGTTATCATTGTGATTGAGTTTAAAGAATGTTGTGCATTGCAAGCTTGTTCATATTGATCTTTTATGGGGTGTGATTCTTTTGATGCAATGCCCAACAAACATTTTAGCATCCTTTGCATATTAAACGTGACCATTCTTGTCATGCCATTCCTTGTGACGCACCTTTGTCAATTAGATTAGCAGGCCCTTGCTTTCTGTCGTATCTTTTTATGCCTTGCTTCTTATTGTGCTACTTTATAATAGTCATTTACGGAATCTGTAAATAATCCTAATTAATTATGGGATCAATGCTCACATTTTCCGTCTCTCTTCTAAAAGCTATAACCATTTTGATAAGGTGGTTCACTTTCCTTCTTTAGTTTTGGTCCCATTAAGTGCGCTTTGCTGTCTTGAACAAGCCTTGTTTTTAGTGGGTGCCAAGCAATCATTATTGATCACTTTTCCAAATTGGGTACCAAAGTTGTATGTCTTTCAGAAATTTCTTCATTCTTTCATCAGTTTGAAAGCCAAATTATGCCGAACAATTGCTAGGAAAGATTGAAAATGTGTTACAATAATAAACAAACTGGATTAATAGCTTAATTTAGATACAAGAATGGCCCACAATTTTTACCACTTAATTTTTCTTGAACATAGACCTAACCTGGATTAATTTCAGCTTCTAGACATCTAATGCCATCATTTGTTAAACTTTGTGATATATATATATATATATATATATATAGCTCCCTTTTGAACCGGTGAGTTCAGGCATCCAGCCCCATGAGAACTCATCTGCTAGTTATTCTGTCCCTAGAATGGGTTGCACATGCCTGCAGCCCATAAAAATATAGTTCCCGGAGCCTGCAGTCACTCGAGAAAGGCTGAAGGTATAGGACAACCAACCTTGGCAAGGTGTTGGACACCACTATGGTCTCCTTCTATGCCAGTTTTCCTAAATTTAGGGGGCAATCCACCCCAAGGAAAGGAAAACGCCACCCTCTCTCTCATTTTTAACCCGAAAACAAGTAGAACTCACGAAAGACCCCTAACCCTTCTAAAATATGGGTATTTATAGAGAACACTAAGGGCTCTAAAGGAACCTTAATTACGAAATTCCCCCTTATAAACTAAAAGGCATAAGAAAAAGATATATAAAAAATTAAAAACTAAAAAAAAAAAAAAATAAAAGACCAATCCTAATAACGGTATCATGCTTCCCGTGTAGGAGGAGAATCATCCTTGATGTCAATTTCTCTATCAGTTTAAAACTAGGGTGAAAGATCGGCTATGTTGAAGGTGGTTGAAATATTCATATCCCCTTGGCAATTCAATTTTATTAGCATTTTCTCCTTTACATTTAATGAAATGAAATGGTCCATCAGCTTTAGGTTTTGTTAGTTTAGTAAAAGAATCCGGAGAAAATCATTTTGGTTTTAAATGAATCCAAACTTGGTCACCCTCCTTAAAAGTAATTGAAGTGCGAGATTTGCTTGCCTCTGACATTGTGAATTTTTCTTTCTAATCATATTATGAACTTATTAGTGTATTTTTTAAATATCTTCAAATTGTTTGTTTGCATCAGAACTTTATTCAGAAGTGGTAACCATTGGTGTTAAATTCAAAGGATTAATGAGATTCTTATTATATGTGATCCAAATAGTTTCGACCTATAGTTGGTAATAGATCTCCTATAAGCAAACTCAGTTTAGGCTAATGTGAGGTCTCATTTCTTTATGTTTTTTTCTAAAAAAAAATTATAATAATTTTTCTAGATTTTGATTGACTTTTTTTGTTTGAACATTCGCTTAAGGATAAGCTGTGGATTTAAATTGAAGTTTGATGCCCAAGTTTCCCATTAAGTCATCCAAAAATAATTAAGAAAACACATATCACTAGAAACTCTATGATCGTCATCGATCATGACTACACTTGTTCTCCGTCGTCCTCTGCTATTATCAGATTTGCCCGATAGTCCCATTTTCAACCTCTTGGACCACCACAACCATGACCACGGCCTCCAAACTGTCCATGTCCACCCGTCTCTCTCCTTAGGTGCTCTAGAACAGATCTTGCTCAAATGGCCTACTTCCCCCAGTTGTAGCACTTGCACGTCTCCCCTTAGACACCTGACATACCTGAGCTCGAGATAGCCAAGGTTGATCGCGTGCCTGGAAGTCCACTTTACTAGAAATGTAGCCTCATCTGACTCTCCTCTTGTATCATTGTAGTGATGACCTCATCCAATTAAAGGGATCGTTGCTCGGCTAGGAGGAATGAGCTCCTCAAATCAAAGGCTAGGTTCAAATGAGCTAGAAATTGCATCGTTCTCTTCTGTGCAAATATCTCTCCATTCTTGCATCCTAGATCACCGCAGCGATATTTATGAGAAGTGATCATGTTCTTCCCACGGCCGCTCTAGATCCATGAAGTACTCCTGAATCGATTTATCACTCTGTATCATTGGCTCTATTTTACACTAAATCTGAAACACCCTCATGTGGTTCTCATTTTTAGCATAGATCTTAAGTTTCAATCTGATGTCCCTTACATTTCAAATGTCATTTACTGATGAGGCAATTAATGAAACCATCGAATTGAGTAGCCATGTATAAAGCAAGGCATGTGTGATCTTCTACTTACCCCCCTCAGCACAGTCAATCTTTGGCTCATTCCCTGTCAGATATATTTTTAGTCTCTTCCCTATTAGAGCAACATCGGCTGACGTGACCAATTCAAATACGTAGCTAGTTCATTAAATTCCAATTCCATGGGAAGGAGATCTATCTTCACCTTGGAGCTCATGTTGAGGCAGTGGCTCACGTCGAGAGACAAGCTCGTTGTATGAGCTCAACCAAGACCTTGAGAACTCCAGGTTCTATCTTCTCCAAAAGCTTCAATCTTTTACCTCTTGCACTATCTCCATCTCATGACATCCTCATTCACAAGGATCCAAGTCTAGCTCACACAAATCACACGTGAATTTGATCCTTCATTTTTGTATGTTTCGATCATGTTTGTGATCATGTCGCAACTCCCTTTTCAGATCTGCTATCACGTCGTGACCTCCCTAGTTAGCTCTAATCGTGACAGTGTCACGAGGGTTCAAGCCGTGATCCTGTCATTGTCGTCCGAGTTAGCTTTAGTAGCGGATTATTCTCGAGCATGGAGCAGAAGAATGAGGAAAATGGGTGTTCTGAGTCTCTATATGTCAATACCGACTCGTCGAATCGAGCAACACCAATGGCGACTTGGTTAGGACTCTAGTATTATAAAAAATAATTGCTTTGAAAAACTTAGTTCATTTCATTAATAATTTGAGCTTATATGGAGCCTTACAATTTTTTTACAAATAAATTCCTGGACTTCCTTTATTTACAAACAAAACCATAAATTAGATATAAATCATATTACACTTATAGAGCCAGAATGGAAAAAATCTTTTGATATGTAAATGTATCTTTTCATTAAAATATAGAGCCAGTGGAAGCCTTTGGAATTAATTATCGAGAAACATTTGATTCTATTACAAAAAAGAATAGTGTACATTTTTATTCTTCTTGCGATTAATTTTGGATGATTCATACAATAGTATGCTATGAAGAATATTTTTTTACACGGGACATTGGACATTGAAGTAGAAATTTATATAGTTATTCCACCAAGATGCAATTGCTCTTTTCCTTTGCAAAAAATTAAACTAAGAAAGGCATTTAACGCTCCCAGTCAATCCTGAAGAGCATGGTTTATCAAATTTACAAGTAATGAATGGAGATAAAACCAAAGTAAAGGAGACTATAATCTCTTCGCAAGTAGTTCGTTAATGAAAAAATTCTTATTTGCATTATATTTTATGATACAATTATTATAGAAGATTACTTTGAAAAAAAGTAATCACTAAAAAAAAAGAAATGGTTGAAGGATTTGAAATCTAAAAATTGAGCAAACTCAAATAATTTTTGGATATAGAAGTTGTTTAATTAAAACTTGAAATATTTTATCTCTTAAAAAAAATATGTTATAAACCTGCTCTTTAAAATGAAGATGACTAATTGTAAACTATTTGAAACTAGAGAACTGGGCCAATAAATTGACATAGATGAAGGAACAGAAGTGAGCAGAGGGGAATATCAAATATTAAAACTAGCATATTTATCACATAAACGCCTTTACATTTCTTTTTGCACTAAGCCTCATAAGTCAGTTTATATATAACTCTCAAGAATCTCACTTCCAAGTAACTTACAAAATTCTTAGGTATCTTAAATTAACTTCAAGAAAGGGAAATCTCTATAGAAAAATTGAATGCTTTATAACTAAGAAGTTATACCTACTATGTGAGATCAATAATAAATAGAAGATCCACTTTAGGATACCGCACATTTTTTAGAGAAAATCTTAAAACATATAGATGCATTAAACAACAATGGGAAGAGCCTATGAAGATATGTGTGACAATAAATATTCCATTTGCATTACTCATAATTTTATATAAATATGTGGAGGTGAATAGATATTTTGTAAAAGAAAATTATGAATTTGAATTGTTTTGTATATTCACCATAAGGCTCAACATTCTCGCATTCAGGAATATTTTAAGCAAATTTGGAGTGATTGATCTCTACCGTCCAGTTTAATGGGAATATTAAATGGTTATCAGAACAAGAAAATACTAGATAAGGAAAATCAAAGGCTATGGATTCATTGCTTACATGAAAATACCTCTCTCATGGTTTAATATACAATAAAATGAAAGAAAGGGAACACGAATTGTTCCCTTAGCATCAATCAACAATCCTTGAATAGATTAAAGAACATGATATCTAAGTGTAATTTATTTTTATTTTGTTTGTTATTGTAATTATTTATTTTCTTGATCTTTCAATGTAATTTTATACATAATACTCATTTAAAGAATGAATAAACTAAGCTTTCCTGGCCCCTTCTTTCTACAAAGGTTGTTGAGAGTATTAATAGTAGTTATGGTGATGATTGTGGTTTTGTGGATTGACGTGGTGGTGGCAGTTGAGGATTTTACAACAGCTTATTCTTTGTTGAATGGCAAAGTGAAGAGGATGATGTAAGGGTTGAAGGGGCCAGGGAACTCTTTTCATTCAGAGAAAATTGACCTCTGTTAATTCAAACTAATTTTCTCTCTAAGATAATGATAGAACTAAGGAACTTATTTTATGTTAAAGAGGGAAGGTAATTTGATGAGGGGGTGATAAATATAAGGCAACCTGAATAAGTTTTATGCAATGGCATTGATTATTCTTCCTTTTTTTTTTGTAGCTACTATATCGGTTAGAAAAACCTTTTTGGGGAAGAGCGCCTTTTGTTGTTTGGTCAATAAATATCATATATCTATGCATCTCCCTTCTCTTTTGTGGATCGGTAAGATTGAAGGAAAATTATGCAATTCAAGAATACCGACACCTGTTCCACATACGGACTGGTAGGATGTGGTACATAAATTCAGTAATACCCAAGTACAATTTGACGCCATACGAGCAATTGAAAAATTCACTAGGCGAGCATTCTTTCTCTGTCTCACCGTTAATAGACCTGGAGATGGTGCTAATATGAACCTTATTCCTGTATTATGTTAATTTCTTCCACTCCAAACATAATGTGGCCATTCATTCATGTAATTCATAGCTGTTGATGGGATCCTATTTTGTTTTATTTACCCAATTGCCCACATGTCAAGCAAAACAAACTGTCATGAAGGCTAGACACATAACATGCTCTCTTTTTCACTAGGTAACCAACTTATGCACGTGTTTGGAAAGTGATTCGACTGTAGATTATAACTAGTAGAAGCATTCATCTAAGGACCAAAGCTAGGAGGAAGGCTAATCAACATGAAGCTTTGTTGTAGGAGATGAATTTAATTTTTCCATGCGATCCGACTTTTGTGCCTTCGACCATTTGTGGACTTACAGTGCAATTAAAAATGTAAAAAACAATGTTATGTAAATAATTACTTCTGTGACACAATTAAATATTTAATTATGGAGTATGGCTGTTAGTAGCTTTGTAGGTTGATGGTGAAGTGTAAGAGATGAATGTTGGAATACCTTTGATTGATTTGTTTGCTAAGCAGTGGAAAGGCACTTTGTTTGTGGAAGCGATCTTCTGACTTCAAAATGAGCCAATTTTGCTAGAGTCGATTGGAAATCTGGAGTAATTGGATTGTCTTTACAGATGTCATTTGCTTATACAAGATGAAAAGAGTGGAAAGTGCCACTTCTATGATGAACAGCTCAAATAACTGAGTGGAAGTAGCTTTGTTAGCAATAACTTTAAGGTGATGTAGTCATTTTCTATTTTTGTGAAGCCAGACAGGCCCTATTGCCTGTAACCACATTGAAGAAAATTTATTGGTCATATTTACTTGTGAGGTTAGTACGGTCATATTTGATTTTCCTTGGGGTAGATTGATAGCAAGCTTTTTTGACTTTTTCAAGTGGATGATTACCGAGTTAAAGTAAATGAACTTACAGGAAGTTTAGATAACGTTGTTAGTGTCAAAGTGGATTCTCCAGTGCATTCGCATGTGACCTCTCTTGAAATTTGTAACTTTTAATATGAGTTATGGAATGTTTTTACTGCTTCTTCAGTTTTAATTACTGAGTTTGAATTTGACTTGCATGCAATTTTGTTGTTTCCATCATTATTCTGCATCTCAATTCTGCTAACCGCTGAATGTCGGATGTTATGCAGGTACTCAGTGACCTTGTTGAATCATATATTGGTGCCAGAATTCTTGACGCAGGATTCAACTTGAGAGAAGTTTGGAAAGTAATGTTGACGCTGTTCGAACCTATATTGAGCTTTAATAACCTCACCATTAATCCTGTCAGAGAACTTCGCGAGCTTTGTCAACAAAAAAACTTCTGTCTGAGGTTGCCACAGCCAGTGAAAGAAGGAGGATGCTACTTAGTGAAAGTGGAAGTTGATATTGGAGATGAGCAGTTGACCACCAGTACAACCAATCACAATTCCAAGGCTGGCAGAAGGCTGGCCGCTCAAAAAGCACTTGCCAAGTTAAAGGTAGACTGACATGAGCATTTGTTCTGAGTTTTGTGCAACTTATCTTCTATGAATTAACAGTGTGGATTGACTTTGTTTTTTAATTTCTTTCTTGTATGATCTTGTAGGATCTTGGTTACAAACACAAACACAAGTCATTAGAGGAGGTTTTGAGGTCAACTCGTAAAAAGGATCCAGAACTGATAGGATACAATGAAGATCCCTTGGACACGACGAATTTAGATGGCTATATGATTCCAGTGGGGAAATTAGTAATCCAGGAAACAAACACGACTTCAATAGGGTTGGGCGACCAAAATGCAGAAGCTTTGTTGCCGTACGAGAGTGTTCTTAAGGTGCAACCCTCTCTTTCAGATACAAGCCCTCCAGCAAAGAATGGCGAAACTCGACAGCATGAGAAAGATTTTTTGCAATGTTTCGATAGTAATAAAGTAACAGAAAGTAGTGTTCAGGAGAATCGTGATGGTATGCGGATATAATGTTCAGAATGGCTGCTCCTTTATTTTACCTCGAGACAATCTGGTTGCTTGTCAACGATTTATAAAACTGGCAATTTTTATTAATCTTACCCTTTCTACTTATCTTTGTAGATGTTGACCGTAAGAAATCAGCCAAGTCACGATTATTAGAAATCTGTGCTACATACTATTGGAGCCCCCCTTTGTTCAAATGCTGCAAGGAGGAAGGACCATGCCACCTAAAAATGTAACAGTACAACACTGAAACTTTTTCTATCAAGCGAAATGACAGTAATATTCATTCAGCAGTGCAGCAAAACGAAAAAAATCAAAACTATGATTTTAAAAGCACGATTAAAAAAGATTGTGTAACTTTTAGGTTCAAAAAATTTCTCTTTTTCCTTGGACGCTGACTCTGAATTTCAAAACAGGTTCACCTTCAAGGTTACCATTCAAATCGAGGGAGCCGCTTGTACAGTTTTGGAGTGTTACAGCGAATCAAGGCCACGGAAGAGAGCTGCGGAAGAGCAAGCTGCTGAAGGAGCATTATGGTACCTTGAACAGCTAGGGTATATTCCTAAAACCTAATGGAATCGAAACCATTTCAAGATTTCTTTTTTTTTTATATGGAAACCTTGAAGTATCTGGCAAAATTACTTTGGGACTGAAAAGACTCAGCCTCATTCAAAATGCAAGCAGTGTCTCGAGTCCATGGTTGCTTGAAAATGAAGTTTTTGTTTGTAATTTTGTAGATCTGTTCAGCTTGGTCTGAAGTTTTGGTTGTGAAGTTTGATTCATGGATGGCCTCCTCGGCTCAAGTAATCAGCTTGACAACTGGATGCTTCTTTGTATTTCCCTTGGCTATTTATGAGGTCTAAAGCCCTCGTCATAACTCAAAACATTAGTTTATTTTTGCTTTTGTTGAATCAAATTAAATCAAAGGGGACCTTAGTGCGATTCAATTCAAATTTAAGATGAATCAAATAATAATTATTTTTAGCTATGAATCTATTATTATTAGTTTAAAAAATAATATTAAAAATATTAAATACTTTTTTAATTAGTTTTGTAATTTTGATTTGTGGCATAAATAAGCTTTGTTAATTTTTTTCATTTATTTGTTTATATGACTTCATTATTTTTAAAAAAAAAATTAATTGAATCAGATTGAAGTAAACCTTAATGCCATTCACCTCAATATTTGACTGCTCAATTTATAATTTTTTTTTTAACAATGAATCTGGTTTAATGAGTATATAAATAACAACTTAAAAATGATAAATTGATTTTTGTATAAAGTAATAAGTTGCATCCATTTGTATATTATGTATTTAATTATTTGACTATATAATATTTAAAAATAATAACATAATATAACTATTTGTTTGATCATTTATACAATTGAGAAAAAAATTCAAACTAACAATTAAAATATACACATAGGAAAAATTATATTAAATATTCAGATTTAGTTTTAAGCTTCTAATCGATGTATCAATGTATGGTTTTTAGCATATCAAAAAATGAATGTCATAATATGATTTTTAATGCTTCTTATGACCTAAGCATGGGCTAAGGAGGATGGGACCTTGTTTATCAATAAAAGCATGGGTTTTTCCGGGAAAACAACGAGAAACTACATGACCGAGGTCATAGAAGTATGAACCTTTCATGTCTGAAAAATTTCACAAAGCTCTAGTTTTTTTTTTTCTTTCAGTTTTAGGATTTCGAGCTTTCCATTCCTTTAAATGAACTTATGAACTAGAGTTATCAATTTAATAAACTTGAATTTCACCTATTAGAAATATCGTGGCACTTTCTTCGTAGGATTGATACGCATACTCTAAATTTGCATATAACTTGATATGTGTACTTGTGTGAGTAATCAAATTGCCTTATAATAGTGTCAGCCATCAAGTGTCTCAATAAAACAAATCTAAATGTTATGCATCTGAATATAAAAATTTAGGAAAATCAACATACATTCTGCACAATTCCTACATATTTTGGCATGTAACACCTAAAGTTTGATGTTTATATTTATAATATTTTAAAACTAAAATTTATGCATGAATATGTACATTTCTTAAAAAAAAAAAAAAAAAAAAAAAAAAAAAAGTTTGTCTTGGTCTTATCTTCTATGCAAAGTCAATGATTTTATGTCGGTAAACGCCCCCAAGGTTTATGTATTAGGTATGTGAAGTTTTGTGTTATGTATCTTAACCGGTTCTTTCTTTTCTTTTCTTTTCTTTTTCTATTTTAAAAAGCATTTCGTTTCCAGCCGGCGCAAGCAGTGACGGACAGAAGCTCTATTCTGACGAACTTCATACATTAAAATTCATTTTTTTAAAAAAAAGTGACGTTAGAAGTTGAAATTTGAAAGAGTAAATAAAGCAAATTTACTTGTGTTTTCTGAACATTTTATTAGGAGAAAAATTCTAGGTTTGGTTTGATCCTTTCCTCTGAAAACATCAAGATTAAATAATTAGGATATATTTCAATCCTCTTGCATTGGGGTTTATGCCATTGATATTTAATTACTTGGTCAACAAGAACAATTCTAGGATAAGAAACAAAGGCTATTTTCTTATATCTTTGCTATAAATATGCCTCAAGTGGATCATTTAATAGTTATTTCATTTATTTCCATAAATTTATAATTTTAAAAAAAAAGAACATTGTTTAAACTGCATTATGCATCATATAATAGAAAAAATAAGAACTATCATGCTCTTCTAACAAAATCTTTATTTTAATCTATTTGAACTTTATTCTATTTATTTTGAATGAGTATAATACAAGGTTTAATTGATTATTGATATAATATGCTAATATTAAAATATATTTAATCATTTTAAAATTCATATATAATATAATTTTGATTGAAATATTTTGATCAATTTTATCTCCCATAATTTATTCCCTCTTGTGTGCATGCAAAATTTTTTTAATAATTGTGGATGCACTTCTACTTCAATGTAGAAATAAAAAACAGTATTACAACAAAATTTTACTAGTACAAAAAAAAATTAGAATTAGTACAAAAACGATTTTAATAAAAAAAAAAAAGAAATATTTGGTGTCAGGGTTGCCATATAACACCCCTCAAATTAAGAATGATTTATTTAATGGTAGTTTGGTTAAGAGAAAACGCGACATTCATGTTGTAAGAAAATACTCATGAAGCTCGAATTTATATGCCTAACTTGTCAAGAAACAAGTGAAGCTTATATTTATATTGTGAAGAAGAGAATAGAAGAAATAATGAGTTGAATAGGACCAAATCCAAGGGACAATTCACCCTTATAAAGTCAACAATTTATATGGAAAAAAGAGTTGCTGGAGAATAAAAATGCTCTAGAAAGTTGGCCCAACACTAAACTTAATGAACTCACTAATGTTCTCCACCAAGATTTTTAATATTTGAAAACCATTTCAAACAGCAATTTCTTGGTGACTTCAAACTATTATTAATTGTGTTGCCAGCTAGTTTTTCTACAATAACTTATTTAAAGTGTTGTGTTTTTTTCAGCGTTATTTTTTCAAATATTTTTTTATCTTGTGATTAGAGCTAGGGGAAGTGTTGACTTCAAAAAATAATAATTGCATATATTTTTATAATAGAAAGCAGAAAGTGTTTACAATATGGGGAAATTCCATGAATAAAGTTACAAATCAACTTTTCAGGTCAATCATCTAGTTTGACCAATTCGCTTAGCATTATGAGCCAACCAATTTATTGAGACAAGTCTTTGAGGCAATTCAAAAAAACAAATTCAATTGTCATCTGCAACAAAACTTACAATGAGTTAGCCCTGGCAAGTCATATCAACTTCAACAACATGTCCATGACAAGGGACAAATAAGTTGTGAAAGCCTAAAGTCATATATTTAACTATTTTGATATGTATTTTTATTTTGTGCTTCTTATGATACTCCTTCTATTTCTTGTATAGTGTTATATATAGCATACTTGGGGTTACCCAATCTATAAATAGAAGTCGCCATCACAAAGTAGACAAAGATTTTTGGAGAACTTTCAGGATACTTTTTAGTGAAATTTAAGAAATTCTAGGTGATTGATTCCTAGGGATTCTATACAAAGCTCTATATAACCACTCTTTAATAGTAATAAAATATTGGTGATTTTCTCTCTTCCTATTGATTTTATTTCCCTTTTATGGTTATTTAGTTCTTACACTGATCTTTTATAAGTAGTACATCTATAAACTTTGTGGGTTCCAACATTCTCAAAGGTACGATAGATAAGTAGTTATTCACCAAATTCAACCAAGCCATGGAGATCATTCTGCTAATAAAAAATGCACAAGAGAGTTTTTTTGGCACAAAAAAGAACAATGAATTAAATTAGCAAATGATGGTGATGATCACGGAAGTCATAGAGCGTGATCTGAGGCACTACATGCCTAGTTACAAATTTATTCCTTAGAATTAGCGGTAAATAGAAGAAGAGACCCAATATCCATGACATAAAAATTCTACCAGCTTCTCCAATAAAGAAAGGTAAGATATGCTACCCCAACACCATTGACTCCTCTCCTTTTGATTATGAAAGAGAGAGAAAGGAGGCAAAATATTACTTATAGGAGACGCCTACTAGAGAATACATTAAATAGGAAGATAGTCATGGTGGGGGCATAAAAAAATTTTAAATATTTAGCCCTAAAATATTACAAATGGAGGTCTAATCTTGTTGATCATATATAGCATCATTCAACTTAGGGGTATGGTTACTACAAATTAATGAGAGACATAAGTGGTATATAGTCCTCACGACTCTCAAAGATTCTACTCTTTATTGATTTAACAACTTCTAGTTCCTAGAAGTCATAAAAGATTTTGCAAGCATCATTAATGAAATTGTTAGAATGTAAGAGAATAATTAAGGAGTTTTATAACTCACTTCTAATAGAAAATGTTGGAGGTCAAAGATCTAGAACAAGTAGTCACTCGTGATGCATTAAATCAGAGCATGAGATAAAGTATGTTCTATTAATATCTTAGGTTATAATGCTAGAGAATAATAGCCAAATTTTTTGAGGTTGCTAATGATCATATCTTTGCGAAAGAGTGCAACTTGCTACCCAGCACCTCAATTTTGAATCAACTAGAGTAGCATCCATGAAAGTAGAGTTTTCATTTTTTTAATTAGGAGGTTTTTGGTTGCCTTGCATAATGTGGGGTGAGGAGAAACATTGAGAAGCTCCAACTTCATCCATTTTAGAGGGAAACTAGTTTTGAAGAAACATTATTTGATCATCATGCTAAAAGGAGGTCACCACCACCCACCTATCATCCACGAGCTACAACTCCAATGAGCGTATTGATAATTTAAATTTGAAGCCATCTAAAATAAAAAGTATTTCTATAGACTTGCAGATATAAAAGCTGAAGGTTAATTGCATAACCCAAGTAAATATATTGTGTAACACAAAGAATCTGGATATAAAGAGATATAAACATTTAAAAATAATGATTGAAGGAATGATCAAATCAGAAAAGCTAAATGAATTCATCACTCATGAGGAAAACAAAATAATAAAAGGAAATACACCGCCAAAGAAGGTCACAATGAACCAAATCTACCAGAAGCTATCCACATATTAAGTGCAGTCCCAATCATTCTTGGAGTGTATGGCCTAAAAGCTATTCAGTAATTGTGCCTTACATGACTATGGTTGGTTTAGGAGAACTTGACAAGTTCTTCTAACCTATCGATAGCTAGTTATCCTCCCATCATCTTAACAGACAATGATCTTATTGTAAAATGAAGCATGCATAATAAGATAATTTAGGTCATAATGTTAATCATATATTATCAAATTGGTAGCATTCTTATAGGCACGGAAAGTAAAATAAACATTCTTGTTCACATTCTTTTTGGATGATGCTCTCATGTCTTCCTCTTACATTTCCCCATTCAACTAATCTCTTCTTAAGTCCATTTTAACACCCCAAATTAGTAAACAAAATGAAAATAAGAAAGAATGATAGAGGTAGGTATTAGAAAGAACAATATGAACATAATAAGAAGAGACAAGGAAAAGATATCCATAGGTGGTCTTTATAGGATGAATAAAAGATAGAATACCAAAAAAGATCAAACTAATTCACCTTATAAATCCTAAAGTAATCTATGGTTGTTCCAAATATATAACCAATGAATTAAATTTATTTTTCTAAGTATATACTTGTTAAGTGAGAAAAAACAGCAAAACTATTTATCATAATATATTTTTATTTCATATTTTTTATTAAGTATTATAAAAATTTTAATTTTTTTTGTGTAAGAAAACCATAGGAAGATTTTTTATAAGAAGAACTAAAGTTATTAGAAAGAGCGTCGCAGAGCGTCGCAATACCACCTCCGCAGCCAAAGCACCATGTTGGAAATTTTCTCAATAAATTTTTTGAGACTAGGGTTTGATAATATCACAACACTTATATAGTGCAAAATAACACTATCCTCCAAAGCACCACAATGTTATATATGATGGAGCAAGGAGCCAAATGATAGAGAGCTCAGTGCTTTAATGTTGACACTTGAGCACTGTAACAAGCACTATAGTACGGTAACCTGATTGTCGCAGTGTGATGACTTGACCAAAATTGTTACTCAATTCAAATAAAAAAATGAAGGCAAGAAATTTTGTTAACATTCCTAAAAAAGTTTAAAATAGGCTTTATGTACATTAGATGGGGGTCTAGTCTTATTTTGGAGTCTCAATGTAGGACAGGTGTGTGTTTGTGTGTGTGTGAGAGAGAGAGAGAGTGAGTGAGTGAGTGTGTAGAGTGTATGGAACATAAGCTTAACAAAGAAAAAGAGAGTGCATAGATATAAAGTGAAACAAACCTATAGAATTTTAGAATAATTCATTAGCCAAAGAACGATCTGAAATAGAATTCCTAGTGCATTTAATTCTACTTTATTTGTTTGTATTACTATACTCTGCATTTTGTGCAAAAGTATATGAGGCTATTATTCATTTGAATTTTTGAATTATTAATTTAATTTCTTATGATTATGTTTTGTGATTGTGATCTATTGAAAGTACTTATTTACTTGTCTACCAATATAATTTAGCAAGTTATTATGGTCATACACATGTTAAAAAAAATTTAGAGTTAAGAATATCAGTAAAGTCAAAATTTTCTAATGGAGATTGGTAACAAAGATTTTGAATAATAGAAATATATATACTAAACTTTATGAATCACATAGGATAATTTAGCAAGTTATTAAATATGACCTCACATATGTATCTTGATAGCTGAAATAATATATCATAGATCTTCTGAATCCTTAGTACAAATATACAAATGTTAATTATAATGCATGTTAAGATATACTTGCAAGTAATTCTCATTAAGGCATTACAACCAACATCAAGTCAATCATCTAAGATGGAGATTTGGCATCATGGTGCTAACTCTCGTAAAGCTACATGTGAGCAGTGTGCTAGTGAGAATAGAACAAAATGCAAGGTGACAATGGAACTAAATTCAACATGGTTTACATAATATGAATTCCTAAGCTAAGTGTGAGCAATCATAAACAGATCAAATGATATGTTAGGTATGAGTACTATGTAAGGTACAAGTACACAAATAAATGCTAAGTGTGAGTATTATACTAGGTATAAGTATTCACTTCAAATAACATGTAAAGATACATGTAATTTGTCTGCTAAGTATGACCATGCAAGAAAAATAAGCATACATGAAATGAAAACAAAAATACTATGACCATGCAAGAAAAATAAGCATACATGAAATGCAAACAAAAATACTATGGGATGCACAACCTATTAGGTGAGATGATTATGTTGACATAAACATAGTATATTTATTACAATGCTTGGTGAAATCACATATTCTAGGTGAAGTCACAATATACTTACAATAATGTATGAAGTAACGATCACATATTCTAGGTGAAGTCACAATATACTTACGATAATGTATGAAGTAACTGACGAAAGGAAAATATATTGAAATTTTCATACCTATTTTATACTAATTTTGATGATATTTCACTTTAAAAAAAGATATTTTTGATATTTTGTTGCAGGTATGATGAATTATGGTCATTGGAGCAAAAAGATGCAAAAATGAGCGAATTTAGAGCGAAAAGGACCAAAATATGAAGATTTTAACTAGGGCGCCGACAGCTAGCCCAACAGCGCCGACGGCGAGATTTTCCCGAGACTCCAGCCAAATATTTTAGAAGGCCCATCGAAGGCGCCCTTGAGGTCGTCGACGACGAGATCGGTGGTTAATTCAAAAGGTGCATTGAATGTGGATAATTTTTGGAGGGAGGCTTAGACAACTCTTGGGAAAACTCTTCTACAACTTTAAAAGATGATTTTGGCCGAAAATAGAGGAGGCTCTGGAGGTTAGACAGGTTCTAGTAGTGTGTAGAGAGTTTACTTTAGAATTAGAGATAACTGTTATTTACTTGTTGTAGTTTGTATGACTTTACTTTTATATATAAATTTCGAGTTTTGTTGTGTCTTCCCCATGAGTTCTGAGTAGTTTTCTCTATCTTTCTCCTTGTCTTGAGATTTTGTGAAATAGTGATTTGAATTGGTTGAGCCTTGAAAATATTAAAGAAGTTGTGATGATCTTTTCACTTCAATCTTAATTTACTTTGCCAATTGATTTGTTAAAATATGTTGAGTTTTACAATTAAAGTGAAGATTATATCCAAGATTCAGAAAGGTCAAAACCCTTAGAAGTTGGGTGCAAATAAATAAGAAAATAAAATTATCGGACGTAGAATTGGAGATTTTAGAGTGACAGACTAAAATCCCCAATTTGGTCCTATCGTTTGGGTGTTGAAGTGTAGATGTTAGACCTCACGTGAGGGGAACGTGGGAGCTTCGAAGTGAGAGTCAGTACCTCCCAGCCTAGCCGCAGATTCAGTAACCAAGCATAAGATTAGTCAATGTCCTTTATGCTTGGACCAAAGGGTAAAGAATAAGTATGCTCCTATTTGGTACAATCTAATTTGAACTGATTCACTTTATCCATTCACTTTAATTTCTTGAAAAGGAGAATGATGCTTTCTTATATATTGAATTTCACATTAGAAACTTTATTAGTAGATTTAGTTATTTAGGAGTTATTAAAATTACATATTTATTTCAATTACCTATTAGTGACAGATAAGCAATTTGAATTATACTATTGTGATTAAGTATTGATTTTCTAAAATCTTAGTTCGTAGTCTCTAATATTACTCCATGTGGGATCGATATCTAGGACTCCCTTAGAGCCCTATATTACTTGAGCGATGTGTATACTTGCGTTGATAAGTGTGACTTTACCATTATTGAATATTTTATATATACATCTTTATCAAATCTATAACCGTTGTCAAGTTTTTGGTGCAGTTGCTAAGGAATTAAATCTTCTAGCAGCAGTGTTAAATATTTGTATTTTTAAGCATATATAAAGTCGCTGTCAGTAACAATGTTAAATAACATGGTTTAGCTACGTGTACAAGATAATCATGGCATACATAGTCACATTAGGTGATGAGATTATGTCAAACATACATGATAACTAGGGTAAAAATGACTTGTCCACATGAAGTGATACAACGCATGTCAAATGCAAATAATGGAGAGGGTATAACACATAGGTGGCGTTTGAAAGCTTGCCAATCCTATGAAGTATAAAAGCATAATAACTTGAACATGTGGGCACACATGCTTCATGTAAGATAAAAAAGAGATAAATGAAAATACACAAGGTGATGCGCATTCACAAGCATTATATAAATATATTTTGTGTAATCGTTCAAAATTCACACAAACTCATGGAAATGTATACATGCCTACTTCAAGATGAAATCAACCCTAACTCTACTTGATGGTAAAATCCACCTTTCTTAATTAATCATACATGGTTTGGGCGCAAGATGATGAGATGTACCAACATGTTACTATACATGATATCAACATGTCCACCTTCATTTGCTTGACTTGACCATGAGAAGTATTTAAAAAGAAAATTCTCATAACTTATAGAATGAAAATCAAAGGGGCATTCATTCTCTAAGCACAAAATCTCCATGGCATGATAACAATGGAGCTATCAATGCAAATGTAAGATTATTAGCCTCATATCATTAGGTCTAAAAATCTAAAACCTGGTTAACAAAATAGGTGAAGGAAATTGCTTCGGAGAAATTTGGGAAACGTATGAGCCAAAAAAAGACATCCTAACCTATAATTTTTTTTTTTCTAATATTAGCTAATCTTAAAACTCTAATATCAGTTTTGAGGAGGTTTATAAAATTAAGAACAAAGAGAAAAGAAAGTTTCATCACCACGATGTTTAATGTTGCTAGTCTCTTCCTTATCAAACTCCTCTTTAGACAAGGAAGTAGATGACTTCTCCTCCACCAACGTTTCTTTCATTTGAAGATATTAAGAAGAAGAAATCTCTTCAAACAATCACTCTCGCAAGATTTGAGATGGGTGGAAGTAACCTTGCTTTCAATTCAAGAAAAATGGAAGTGAAACAAAAATATAAGGAAGAGGTTTAGTTCAATTTTCTCTTAAGGGTTTTTCTCTTACGAGAGCTCTCTCCACAGTCTAAAAAATACTCCAAGAACAACTAAAAACTATAAAGAATAAATGCCCTAAGTTTAGCCCTCTTCAACATGCTTTCCCTCCATAATTCCTTGAAAAATAATATTTAATCCACCTAGAGTCCATGTTATTGGTCTATTTGAAGTTTAGGGGTCAAATTCCCTTTTCATTGCACCATCCATGAATTTCCCATGCCCAATCACGAGTGCAAGTGGGTTGGGTTGATCCAAAAGTTAACAAAATTAGCTAAACTTGAAAAGAGCCTGGTGTGGTCACACTAGAGCTTATGTAATTAAGTCAGTCCCTCAGTTGAATTGGCATGGTTACGCTCGTATATGACATGATCACGCTAGTTCTGGAGTGCTTATTCAAGTTTATGGCATTTTCATGCCAATTCAAGCTCAATTTTTATGCCAAAAATAGGCCTCGAGAAGTTTTTTATGGATGTCTTGGACATGGGAAGATATAC
Organism: Phalaenopsis equestris; assembly: GCF_001263595.1. Classification (NCBI taxonomy): domain Eukaryota; kingdom Viridiplantae; phylum Streptophyta; class Magnoliopsida; order Asparagales; family Orchidaceae; genus Phalaenopsis; species Phalaenopsis equestris. Next base: position 73,097 of record NW_018253858.1, on the reverse strand, counting down.
ATAAAGGAAATAAAGTTTTATAACCTTTAATTAGTCATCATACATGTAATTCATCCAAAATTGATGCCAATAATCTTGACCACTGATAATAAGAATGACAGAATTTGGAAAAGAAAAATCAATATTAGCATGTATACTACCTCTTGCAAATTTTAAACGAGAATTTTTTGTAGTTAGGGGGTCTACAACAAGAGGAAAAACTATTTTATTGGCTATTTTGGAGATGTCACGCTTCGTCCAACAACACGACTTGAGATTAAAAAGTTTTACACATATCTGAACATCTCTAAAATCCTTATTAGTTGGTCTAAAAACATGTGTTTATTGCTTCAAAATAAACGATTTCCATAAATAAAATAAGGGACGTCCAATAAAATCATGTCAAAGTCCTCTGAGAAATTAAATTTAAACGGGAATAAACCCTCAATAAGAGAAAGAAGATCAACCAATCTTTTCAATTTCAAAACTTTTTAATAACTTGCATGTCAAAGTCCTCTGAGCAATTAAATTTAAACAGGAATAAACCCTCAATAAGAGAAAGAAGATCAACCAATCTTTTCAGTTTTAGAACTTTTTAATAACTTGCAAAGGATTTCCATAAAACAATCATTTAACCTAAGCATGTTCGATAAGAGTTAAACCCCACTTTTTTGAGCCCTCATTAATCTCATCATTAGAGAAAAATACTATCTCAACTGCACTCTACAAATATGAGAGATTAAAAATAGAAGTAGTGAGATGATAAGAAATCAAACTATTCTGATTTAAAGCTCATGAAGCACCAAAAAGAGAACGTGAAAAAGTCGCTACTATAAGAATAAAAGCAGAAACATCCATGACATTTAAAATAGGGCAAAGCACTAAAAAACCTTAATGGAAACCAACAGAGAGGAGAAGCAAGAGTAACCCTAAATTTCCTCAAGGCTAGAAAAGAAAATGGAAAGACTCACCAAATCACAGAGGAAGCCAAAAATCACCTCCAAAAGGCACACACAAGCACACATGAAAAAAGCACTAATTTTTTTAATCAATCTTTATGCTAAATTTATAAGAGTATATTCATTAAATCTAAGGTTTGTGATGATGCAGGGAACGAGTAAGATGAGTTAAAAGAATTTGATGCCGGCCCAAAAATAATGGTTTTTCTTACCCCATAATTAAGAGACCACCGCCAACTTGCTATTTACAAATTAACCATTCTCATTCATCCAATTTTCAAATTCTAACCCAAATATCAAAATTCATGATAAAACCCTCTCATATTTTACATTTTTATCGAATTTTCAATAAACTAATTGTGACACATATATATACATCAGTTCGATAGTTAAAAAAAATCACTTTGAGTGATTAAGTTATAAATATCAATATTTGGTCTGCATGTAATTATCTCTTAACAATTATAAATTAGGAGCATGAATTGGGAGTTTGGACTTCACCTCTTTCTTTTGCTTATTGGCCTTTGACCCTATCAACCTACATCATCGGGACTGTTTTCATACTTCAAAATCAAATATATTTTCATTTTATATAAGAATATAAACAAAAATGAAACAAAATAGCTAAAAACATTGATAATTTTTAATTTTTGTTTAATGAATTCATTACTTCTTTGTTGTGACATCAGTAATATTCAATAATGTTCCTTTTTTAATAGATTGAGCTCAAAGCTAGTTATTTTCCAGAGCAAAATAACTAAATTAACCTTTTTTAATAGATTGAGCTCAAAGCTAGTTATTTCCAGAGCAAAATGGAGATCCAACTGATACAGTCCAAATAATTCAGTTGCTAAATTAATTTTTTATAAAATCATCAAATAAAAACACAACTCAAGACAATCCCAGTCCAATAGCAAACATACATAAAAATACCACCCAAAAACTCCTCTTTTCTTTTATTTTGGCTTGATGAAAACTATAGCTATAATAACTAAAACTGTGCACTGGAGTCAACTTATCCCATATCTACATTAAATATTACAGTTTTCATTTTATTCCTCCTTAAGCTTATGAATCCTGAAAGCCCTTTGCATTAGGAATGTATATCCATTGCAGCTGCAGCTCAATTTCACCGGACTCCACATTTTTGAGCCTCAAAAACATGTCCTGATAAACTTTCCCATTCTCCACGCGGATAACACTCTCTTCAGCCAGACAGTTTTGCCTATTTGGCACCACTTTTGTTATGACGGTGCCATCAACAAAGCCTTCTAAGTTCTTCTTCGCAACTTCGAAAATTGTTCGTATTTCAAACTCTGCATTGCCCATGGGATCATCGAAGCTGAATAGGTCCTTGTCATACACGTACTGGAATAAAAAATCAAAAAGAAGATGAGCTGCCAAGATGAATAAAAAAAGTTTAAATATACAGCCAAACAGTGTTGAACATCTGCCAAATGAGGGAGAGAAGATTAACCAGTATGCTAGGCAGAGTTTGAAAGTGTAAAGATCAGATTTTTTTTCTTTTTTTTTTTTTGAATTCTATGAAAATTAAGTTAGAAACTTAGTTAAAGACTGAAACTTTACAGGCTCTAGAAAGGAATGGATTAACGTTGATCCAGAAGCAGATAGAATAGTCCTGGCTGGTTTTCAAACTATTCAGATTAAAGGCTTAATATTTATGCAGCTTGCATAATGTACAATGATTTATTAAAGATTTATTAGACTTAACCATGGATTTCACAAAATCTGTAACTGCAAAGAGGCTATACCAGATAGCTACTGAGTCCTGTACCCCTAATAATTATTGTAAGGCTTACTTGAACAGGTGAAGAGATCTAGCAAAGTTAGAAAATTCAATGCGTTGATTTCTCTCACAAGAAAAGTTGGGTACAAATCACAAGTACAAAACTGCTAAACGAAAAGATTAAAAAAAAAAAAGAACCAATTTTATAAATTTTGACATAATTGGCATAAGAAATGATTAAATATAGAAAATTATCCAACAAGCGTCTATTAAATCTGATTCGTTTATTATAGGTATTGTCTAGGAAATCTATAGCTCACTAAACAGAGTCAATGCTTAGCAACAGTTAGATGATTGATTCATAGACATGCCATCGGAGAAATCAAGAATATAGAAGATTGACTTTATTTGAAGCAAGTTGAAATTTTCAAAAGCTTAAGTTTCATAAGATCGCAGTTCCCTGCCATCCTTAAATGTTGGAAATGTATAATGACCCCAAGTATGAGATTTATCTATGATTTTAATTAAAAGGAAAAGAGAGAAAGAAAATTAGTTAGGAAATACTGACCAACTTGACAAGAAGATTAGGATCCTCTACAGAGAGTGTTAACTCTTCGTTCCACTCTGGGTTTAGATTCTTCTTGATTACACGAGTCTTCAGCTTCTAAACCACAAAAGAAAAATAGTTTAAAACAAGAGAAGGAACAACTGAAATTCCTACAAAAATTAAGAAAAAAATAAGAGGTTTAAATTTAAAATTATTACTTGGATGTATCAACCCATGATTAACAAATCCTCTTTCCTTAATCAATCTCTTCTTTGCAATAACTTTATCGTATAATCTTTGCGCGTCAAAACTAACAAACTTTCTTCTATTGAAAACTCCATACCTTGAAGTATTTCTAGAATTGGAAGCCATTGAATTTGAAAATAAAAAGTTTCTAGGCGTCCTAGAAAGTTTTTAGGACTTTAAAAACACCTCCCGATGGTTATTATGGATCAAAATCCTGCCAAAGTCCGCCAAAAGTTGTAGAAACCGTCCAACCACTCTCAGCGCAGCCAAAGCTCTTGATGCGTGCTATTGGCACTGAGATCTCCTTCGTTGTGCTCAGTCGGCGTCCATTGTGGCGCCGTTGGTGCCAGTAGAAAAAATTTTGCGATTTTCATTTTTCGTTCAATTAAATTTCAACTTTTCTTCCAATACTAATATTTGACTTAATTTATAAAAAATACAGTTTTGTAAGATTATTATCTACTAATATATAAGACACTTAACAAACTATATAGTAATATATAAACATATAAGTATGGGTTGCCTCCCAAAAAGCGCTTGGTTTAACGTCGCCAACCCGACATACTATTTGTTTAGTTTGGTTCACTTAACATTAAAACTTCTTTAAATTGAGGTATTTTCCCCTCATAATAATGTTTCAAACGATGCCTATTAACTTTATATATCTTTCTAGTGTTGGGATCTTTAATCACAACAATTCCATAATGATAGACTTTATTTACCTTAAATGGCTCTAACCATCTGGATTTCAGTTTTCTTAGAAATAATCTTAATCTTGTATTATATAATAGAACTTCTTGTCCAGGTTCAATTTCTTCTTAATAATATTCTGATCATGCCATATTTTAATTTTCTCTTTATAGATTTTTGCATTATCATATGCTTCATTTCTAATCTCCTCAAGTTCAATTAGAAGCAATAATCTTTTTTCACCAGCAATGCTTTATGCTCTAATTCTATAAGTAAGTGGCATGTTTTTCCAAATATCAGTCTCTATGGAGACATTCCTATAGGAGTCTTATAAGCAGTTCTATATGCCCATAATTTTGTGTCAAGTCTAGCAGACCAATCCAATTTATAAGGATTTACAACCTTTCTAAAATGTGTTTAATTTAGCGATTTGATATCTCGGCTAGACCACTAGTCTGAGGATGATAAGAAGTAGAGAATCTATGCATAATATCATGTTTCTTAATTAATTTTTTGATTCTCTTCTTCTTGAAATGAGATCCTCCATTAGTAATAATTACTCTCGACATTCCATATCTTGTAAAAATATTTTTAATTAAAAATTTAGAAACACTCCAAGCATCACATCTTGGTACAACAATAGCTTCAATCCATTTAGACATATAAACAACAATAAGTAATACATGTAGATTTTCAAATGAAGGTTCCAAATGAAGGCATAAATGGTCCCATAAAATCTAATCCCCACACAACAAAATTTTCAAATTCTAATATGAAATTTAGAGGCATTTCATTTCTTCTAGAAATATTTCCTCTTCTAGAAATATTTCCTACACGTTGACATGTATCGCATGTTTTAATATATTCATTAGCATCATTAAAAATAGTAGGCCAATAAAATCCAACTTGTAAAATTTTATATGCAGTTCAATTTGTTCCAAAATGTCCTCCAAATTCAGAATTATGGCATCTTTCAAATATCTCTTGAGTTTCTTCATAAGGCACATATCTTCTAATAATTAGATCTTTACATTATTTATATAAATATGGGTCATCCCAAAAATAGTCTTCTGAATCATATATAAACTTCTTTAATTATGGATTTTTTATGTCAGGTGATAGAATATCACCTATAATATAATTCACTATATCAGCATACCACGATACATTCATTTTATCAATACTGTATAATAGTTCATCATGAAAATTTTCTAAAATTTCATTTATAAAATTAGTTAATATTTCTATTTCTATTTCTATTCTAGGCAAATGATCAGCTATTTGATTATCATATCCCTTTCTATCAATCACGGTAAAATCAAATTCTTGCAATAGAAGTATTCATCTAATTAATCTTGGTTTAGCATCCTTCTTTTGCATCAAGTATTTAATAGCAGAATGATCTGTATGCCCTATACATTTAGTTCCAATTAAATAAGGTTTAAATTTATCAAAGGCATAAGCAATAACTAATAACTCTTCTTCAGTAGTGGTATAATTAATTTGAGCATCATTTAGAGTCTTACAAGCATAATATATAACATTAAAAATTTTGTCGTGCCTTTATCCTAATACAAACTTAATAACATAATCACTAGCATCTCACATTGTTTCAAATGGTTTTTCCCAAACAGGCGGTACTATTATAAGTGCAGTGACTAGCTTTTTCTTTAATAATTAAAATGTTTTAATGCATTCTTCATTAAAATCAAATTTCATATCATTTTTTAAAAGTTGTCATAGAGGCTTAGTTATTTTTGAAGTGTTATTTTTTAAAAAAAATTTATGTAGCGCTTGTAAAAACTAGCATGTCCTAGAAAACTTCTCACTCCTTTAACATTAGTAGGTGGTGGTAATTTTTCTATAACCTCGATTTTTGCAGGATCTACCTCCATGCCTTTTTAAAAAATTTAGAAATAGCATCTCATCTAGGTGCAGCAATAGCTTCAATTCATTTGGACATATAATCAACAACAAGTAATATATATATAGGTTTCCAAATGTAGGCATAAATGGTCCAAAAAAATCTAATCCCCAAACATCAAAAATTTCAGCATCCAATGTGTAATTTAGAGGCATTTCATTTCTTCAAAAATTTCATTTGCAAAATTATTTTATATTTCTATTTCTATTCTATACAAATGATTAGCTATTTGATTATCATTTCCCTTTCTATCAGTCATGGTAAAATCAAACTCTTACAATAAAAGTATCAATCTAATTAATCTTGGTTTAGCATCCTTCTTTTGCATTAAGCATTCAATAGCAGAATGATTTGTATGCACTATACAATTAGTTCCAATTAAATAAGGTCTAAATTTATCAAAGGCATAAACAATAGTTAATAACTCTTTTTCAGTAGCGGTATAATTAATTTGAGCATCATTTTTAGTCTTGCTAGCATAGTATATAACTTTAAAAACTTTATCGTGCCTTTGTCCTAATACAGCCCCAACAACATAATCACTAGTATCGCACATTATTTCAAATAATTTTTCTCAGTCAGGTGGTACTATTATAAGTGCAGTGACTAACTTTTTTTTAATAATTCAAATGCTTTTATGCATACGTCATTAAAATCAAATTTCATATATTTTCTAAAAGTTGGCATAGAGGCTGAGTTATTTTTGAAAAAAATTTTATGTATCGCATGTAAAAACCAGCATGTCCTAGAAACCTTCTCACCCCTTTAACATTAGTAGGCAGTGGTAATTTTTCTATAACTTGGACTTTTGCAGGATCTACCTCCAAGGACCTACCCCAAGTACAATACCTCCTACAACCATAAGTTGACATTTTTCCCAATTTAATACTAAATTGACTTTTTCACATACTTCCAGAACTTTTTCTAACTTATTAAGGCATAATTAAAATGAATTTTTTTTCTGATTTATTTAAACATAATTCAAATGAAGTTATGAATACAGAAAAATCATCCTTAAATACTTCCATTCCATGTTCAGTTAAATTACTAAAAATTGACATCATATATTTTTAAAATTTTGCGGGTGTGTTACATAGTCCAAAAGGCATTCTAGAAAAAGCAAATGTTCCATATCGGCTTATAAATGTTGTTTTCTCTTTATCTTCTAGAGCAATTGGAATTTTGTGATAACCGGTATATCCATCTAAAAGCAATAATACTCATCCTCATCCCCAGCCAATCTATCCAATATTTGGTCTAGAAAGGGTAAAAGAAAGTGATCTTTTCTAGTGGCCATATTTAATTTTCTATAATCAATGTAAATTCACTAACCAGTTACTTGACTTATTGGTATTAATTCATTTTTCTCATTTTCTTCAACAATCACTCCTCCTATTTTTGATAAACAGTAAATTGGGCTTTCCCGAGCACTATGTGAAATAGGATATATAATTCTAGCATCTAACCATTTTAAAATCTCTTTTTTAACAACTTCTTTCATTATTGGGTTTAATCTTCTCTGAGGATCAGCTTTAGGTTCATGTTGTTCATCTAATAAAATTTAGTGCATACAAATTGATAGACTAATTCCTTTATTATCTCGTAATGTCTATCAAAAAGCCTTTTTATACTTTTTAAACATTTCTATCAACTTTTGTTCTTGAATCTTAGTTAACTCAGAAGATATAATAACCGACAATGTAGATAATTTTCCTAAAAATACATACTTTAAATGGGTAGGTAATATCTCTATTTCAAGTTCAGGTGATTTAATACTTGAACGAGTAAGATTTTCACTATCGTTTTCCATCAAGTCTAACGTTTCAAATTTTCCATAAATATATTCCAAATCTTCTTCTTGAATTTCATCCTCATTTTCAAAAATTTCTCCTTGCTTAAATTTATCTTCGAATTATATCTTAAATTGTTCATTACTTAGATAATCAGCTACTTCCATTCTGAAACATTCATTATATTTTTCTATTGCAAGATATTTCATAGCTTTGGCTTTATTAAATTTCACTTCTTGATCATTAACTCACTTTATTAATTCTCTTTTTTGTACATCTATTACAGCTCTTCCTAGTGCAAGAAATGGTCTCCCTCAAATAATAGGAATTTCTTTATCTTCCTCCATATCCAATACTATAAAGTCTACAAGGAAAAAAAATTTATCCAATTTTACTACTACATCCTTTATAACTCCTTTTGGATAAGTTATTGATTGGTCAGCTAACTGAAGAGTTATAATAGTAAGGGAAATTTCTCCCAAATCTAAACGTTTAAAAATTTTTAAGGGCATAAGATTGATACTCACTCCTAAATCACATAAAGCTTTTCCATAAAACTTTTCGCTAATTGCACAATGTATAGTAAAACTACGAGGATCTTTTAGTTTTTCAGGAAGCTTTCTCTGAATAATAACACTACACTCTTCACTGAGTGCAACAGTCTCATGATCTGTAAACTTCCTTTTCTTTTTTAGTACATCCTTCATAAATTTCACATAACTTGACATTTTTTCCAAAGCTTCAACAAAATGAATATTTATCCAAAGCTTCTTAAGGATTTATAAAAAAAATTGTAAACTGTTTATCTTTATTCTTATGCTTCAGTCTTTGAGGAAACAAAGGTAATGGTTTTTCTAAAGGACTTTGTGTTTGTTCATTTTCATTAAGTTTCTCTTTGGATCCTTGTTTCAACTTCTTTTTCACTTTGTTATTGAATAGCTTTAACTTGCTCCATATTTTAATCTTTTGCATTAACTTCCACAGTACTAGGAAGAATTCCTGAAGGTCCTCTTCGGATCCTTATTTCTATTTCTTTTCCACTTCGTAAATGAATAGCTTTAATTTGCTCTTTGATTTGATCTTTTGGATTAACTTCCACAATACTCGGAAGAATTCCATAAGGTCTGTAACTATGTGCAGTAGCAATATGTCCTAATTGTTTTTCATTATTTTTAATACCAGCCCCTTGATTCTGTATTCGATTTCCCATATTCAACATCACTTCTTCCATCGTCAACTTATTTTCCTTAACTTGTGGGTTAGGATTAGAGTTAAATCCTTGAGGATAATAAGGTTTAAAATTAGGATTTCCTTGAATGTTCAGATTTCAAGATGGATTCACAAAATTATTATAATTATTCCAACTAAAATTAGGGTGATTTTTCCATCCAGGGTTAAAATAGTTATAATAGGGATTGTTATTTCAATTATTTATATCATTTAAGGTTTTATAAGATTGTTGAGTATCAATAATTTGTCCTAGTGAATTTTTCTCTAGTACTGGAGAGGTATTTGAGAATAGTTCACTCCTATTTGATCAATCTTTTTAGAAATAGCAGCAATTTGAGATGTCAAAATAGACATTGCATCAGATTCATGAATTCTAGCTACTCTCTTAGGATTTACCCTTTCAGGGGGCCATTGAAAATTGTTAGTAGTCATTTATTCATTTAAAGAGTATGCTTCACCAAAAGATTTTGACATTAATGATCCACTCGTAGTAGCATCTACAATAGATCTTAATGATCCTACTAATCCAATATAAAAAGTTTGAATTATTAACCAATCTGGTAAAGCATGGAGTGGACATTTTTTTAAGAAGATCTTTAGATCGTCTTAGGCTTCATATATTGATTCCCCTTTAAACTGACAAAAAGATGTAATATCATTTCTAAGCTTAGCAGTTTTCGAGGATGGAAAATATTTTATCAAGAATTTTTGTGATAGTTCTCCCCAAGTTCTAATAGATCCAGGTGCTAATGAATTTAACCAAGCCTTGGATTTATCCTTTAATGAAAAAGGAAAAAGTCTAAGCATAACAACATCATTAGACACTCCGTCATATTTAAATGTAGTATAAATTTCATGAAAACTAGCAATATGTAAGTTAGGATCTTCAGTAGGCGATCCTCCAAACTGATTATTTTGTACCATTTGGATAATATCAGGTTTAAGCTCAAATGAATTAGCATCAACATTAGGATTTTGAATAGTTAAATGAAGTTCATCTGTTGTCGGATTCGCATAATCTTTTAAAAGTCTTTGTCAATTCTCATTTATTAGATTTTCTATATCATTCGCCATTTCTTTAAAATTCTTAATTTCTCTTTGTTGTTTTTGAATTTTTCTAATAGTATGTTCTAATTCTAAATTGTAAGTTACTAAACCTTCAAATCCAATATTTCACAAAATCAAAAAAAGTAAGCTAATTAAAATTCTTTAAAAATACAATCTAAATTAAATTTCTTTTTGCATTTTTTTTTATATTTTATATTTTTTTTGTTTTTATATATTTGTATAGTATATATATTCTCTAAATTTCCTAATTTATTAAAAATATTTAATTTAATTAAATTTAATGTACGGATTTATCAATTTGACACCACTACAAAGCAAAAAATTTGATCCTTGTATGAAAAGTAAGTTGTGTAAAATATATATAATTATAATTAATTAATAATAGGATTCTACGCAAGTATACGTATCGTTATCAAGTAATAATGGACTTTGTATTTAAGCCCCAAATATCGATCCCACGAGGAATGTGTAAATTAGCAATGATAAGTTTTATCAAGAAATTTACAGAAAATCAAACGAAATCAATGTCACAAATTTCAAATGTTGAGATATTAACCAAACTAAATTACTTAACTATTAGCAAAACCGAAATGCCAATTTTTCATAATAACCAGAAATCTACTGACTATGTTTATGTAATGAAGGTTTCTTATGTGAAAAAGCATCCTTTCCATTACAATAAAATTCTGGTGAAATGAGATGAGATAAATGTTTATAATATGTATTGTACGAAATATGAGCAATTTTAATTCTCTACTCTAATACACTGTATAGAAAATCATTGGTTAATTTTAGGTTTAGTCCCTAAATTCGTGGCTAGGCTAGGAGGATACTAGCTCCCACTCTAGAGCTCCCAATTCCCTTCACCTAAAGGCTAACTTTCGCTTTAGTTTTTAAACACTATGATCAAACTGGGGATTCTAGTCTGTCGCCCTAAAAATTCTCCAATTCTACCCCAAGAAAGAATATTTCCCTATTTACTTGCACTTAATATCATCAACAAATTTCTCCTTCATGAAATTAAATGTGATCCTCACTTTATTGTAGAATGTATACTCCATTTCCCGGATCATATGTTTCATAACATATTTTAACAAATCAATTGACCAAATTTAAAAGTAAATTCAGTTCGGAGTTGAAAAATCATCACAATTTTTTTTATATTTTAATTATCGAACATTCATATTATCTCTTCATTTCTTCAGATCTCAGAGTAGGGGAATGATAGAGGAAACTACTAAGACTTATTGAGAAAGATACGACAAAACACAAATTTCTTATATAAAAGAAAATTTATACAACACTAAATAAACAAATAAACTTATCAGGAACTATTTCTCATAGCAAATCCTTTGTAGATTTTCTTTAGAAATGCAAGAAGAAGAACTCTATCACTTTTCTCCTTCTCCAACACTCTTACAGAAAGTTTCACACTAAATCTCACCATAAAAACTCTAAACTATGAAAGCAAAATTACTAATTAACTATAATATGTTGTGGAATGAAGATGTATTATGGAAATGTAGCATTGTGGAATGTTGTAGTGCGAAAAATGAACGTAGAGGAACCCGGTTTTTGATAAAATTTGGCCCCAAATAAAGCCCAAGTTTAGTTCTCCAAGAGATGCCTCCAAAAACTCTTCAAAAATCATTTAAATACATTGACACTTCTAGAAATGGAGTCTGAACCGCCTTTGGCGACGTCGGCGCTAGTCGATGCTAGTCAGTGCTAGTCTGAACCACCTTTGGCGCCGAAAGCTAGAGTAAAAATCCTCCAGCTTTCAGTTTTTCTGCGCCGTCGACGCTGACCTTGGCGCTCTCGACGCTAAGTATTTCTTCAAAAATGACATTTTGACTCCAAATTTCATCATTTTTGCTTCCTTTTTGCTTTAAGCCCTAAGAATCAACAACATATAAGAAAACATCAAAATACCTTCCATTAAAGTGCAATATCACCAAAAATAGGTATAAAATATGGGTCTAAAAATGCATATATTTTCAGTGTATCAAAATATATGTAATTACAGTTAAGTATATATATTATGTATTAATATATATACTTAATATAAAATTAAGATTATGATAATTTATTTTACAAATCCTAAACTTTAATTAACATTATATAATATTTATAATAAATATTGTTATACGTATATTGTAAAATAATATTTATCTAATATAATTGTTATATGTTAAAATATTTTAATATAATTTTATATTATATTTATATATTATATACAATATAATATATTATTTAATATTATTAATGCTTTATATAACATTGTATTTTATTAATGTAATGTTATATAATATATATATATAAATATTATATATAATAGATATATAATATTTTTATAATAGATTGTATACTATTTTAAATTATTTTATAACATTTTAGAAATAAAATTTATTAATTATATAAATTTTATTTATATAATTCAACATTTTATTATATTATATTATTATTGTTAAATTATATAATATATTAGATAAATATATAATAAATTTATATATTTATTGTAATGTAGAACGCGAGATTTGTTGCAAGAAAATTATAATTTTCTGACGGATGGAAGTGATATGTGGGAAGTACGAGATGAAATATATATTAGTTTTTCAGCTTCATCACTTAATCCAATTTTGAAGCAATGGCATTTCTTTATTTGTGCAAAATTACTCTCTACTATGAAGAACTGTAGAGTCACCAAGGAGAGTAATATTTTAAACTACTGTATTCAATTTGAAAAACCTATTGATATGGGTTAAATTATATTTAAATCTGTGATGGGAATCATTATGAATGGGCCAATTTATGGAATTAGGCATCTTTCTCTGATTTTTCTGATTTGCAGTGAATCCCAAGTGCCATATGAAAGTTGGGAAAATGTTTTACTAACATGGGAGCCCATGATCCCTATTGATGATTAGTATATTGGTAATGGAAATGAAGCATTAAATGCTATTATAAATCCTTCTTCACATGCAACATCTCCATCAATGCCACCAACATTTGGAAGTTCTCTTGCTTTAGAGAAGAAAATGAAGAAAATTGAAAGAGAACTTCAGAGTATTATGAATGCAGTGAAAGATCTCAAGTACCTTTTTGATCACCTAGATTGGAGAATGAAAGAGTTTTGATCACACTGGAACTTTTGAAGCAGGATTAGTTCAGATGTTTATAGAAATAGGGTGGATCAAAGAAAATTCAATAGATCAATTCCCGTACCGATCCTTCTACAACCTATATGTTCATTACCAATCTATGGGAGATATTAGAGGTGGTGATATCACTGAAGATGAGGCTGAATGATTGAAGATTGTAAATTCTCTACTTGTTTAAAAATGTTTACGTGTTTAGTGTAATTGTGTGGATTTGATTAGGTTTGATTTGGTTTATTTTGAACATTGATTATGTTTATAATTTTCTGTCAGCATTTAGTGTTGTGGCTTGATTTCAACGCTAATTTATAATTAGTTTACTTCATAGGTGTGAATTTGTGATTTGTGAAATGTAATTGTAAAAAGTATATTTTCATATATAAAATTTAGCTTGTTGTTGTTTGTGAAAATGATTGTTTGTGAAATGTGTATTTATGAATTTAGTTAAAATTTATGTTTAAAAATACTAAACAAAAAACTTTATAGAAAATTGAAAGGAAATTGAAAATTTGAAAAATCAAAATTGTGAATTTCAGTCCTTCAGCGTCGATGGCGCCTTCGACCCGAGAGCGTTGAATTAACCCTTAAATTTGTGATTTTCACCGTAAACCTCCATTTTTAACCCTTAAGTCACCTTCAACCTTTACTTTTGCACCTAGGGCTTGATTTTTGGCGGATTTGAGGCGATTTAGAGGCAAAGGAACTTCGGATTTTATTTTCTCTAGGTAAGAGCTACACTTTAAAGTAAAAATTCTTTATTTTCACCAAAGATTTTTCTCACATTGACTAGATCCAAAATTTTGAAATTTTTTGGGAGATTTTTAGAAAATGCTTGGGTGAAACACTCTTACTTAGTGGATTTCAGTTTAAAGTGGTTTACATTTTTTATTTTCAGAATTCTGGGGTTTAATTGGAATTTTTATCAAATTCTTCTAGATTTCTTATGGCACCTAGATCGACCAAAAATAAAATAGAATATGACGAGCAAATGTTTATTAGCTTTAGAATCAGTGCTTGATTTCATAGTTTTCAAGAAAATAAAAGAGTGATTCAGCAAATCTGAGAGGAGAAGTTGAACGATTGATTATCATTCGGCAGTGGGAAAACTTTTGTTGTTTTACTGCAGATGCGATAGTTGGGATTTTGATGGAATTTTATGCCAACCTTCCTGAGGCTTCTGATGATTTTTTTTTTTGTTTAAGGAAAAAGGGTGGAGTTTACTCGAAGAAAAATTAATGAGTTTTATCAATTAGAAGATGTTTATAGATGCCAGTATTATTCATTTTCTGCTACAGATCAAGCCTTAGATGAAGTTATTTCTTTTCTAACTGGTGAGAAAGGGTCTTGGAAAATAAAAAATGGAGTTAAAGTTAACTTTCCCCTTTCTATGTTAAATGTAGTGTCAAAGGCTTGACATTATTTTATTTTTGGAAGGATGATTCCAACGAACCATCATAGTGAAGTAACCAAAGATATAGCCATCCTTAACTACCTTATTCAGCAAGTGATGGATATAAATGTAGGCTCTATCATTTATATGAACATTCAATATTTTGCTCTAGGAGAGACCACTGGTGGATTGGTCAACGCTGCTCTCATTTGCATGCTTTGTGAGCTTGCAGGAGTTGATTTCAGACTTGATGAGGAGTGGATTTTGCCTTAGAGACCGATTGGGCCTGCCAACATCAAGACTTTCGAGTCCCATGTTGATTGGAGATCTAGAACGCAGGCCAGGGATATTCCTTCTACTTCTAATGAGCCTACTTCAAGTGACCCCAACAACAAAGGGTTGTTGGACCAAATGATGATTCAGAAGGGATCATTGGATGCAAAATATGGAGGCCAAAAATGCTCACACTGATGATCTAATTTGCCAGAAATTTGAGTATGATGCTGCTTATGATGATGCGTTAGTAAGATACTTGAGTGGTGACCATACAGTTCAGTTTCCTATTCACCCTACTTATACTCCATATCAGCAGCAGAAGTTAGATGTCGATGATGATGAAGATATTGACTGGTGATCTTTTTATTGTTTTTGTTTGTGGTTGTATTGTGAATTGTATAGTTTGTGTTGTGATGTTGTTGAAGACTTTGTTTGTTATGTAATATCAAACTGTAATGTGGAAAAGTGTTTTCATTTTTAGAGTTTAGTATAGTTCGTTGTTATTTTCAGCACTTGTTATATATTGTGATTAGCTCTTTCTTAGCAAATTTTATATATATTATGTGCAATTTAATGTTTTTAGCCTTGTAGTTTTCATATTAGCACCTGCAGTATTTCATAATTTTTGTTCAAAATTCAGAATCTTCAACATGTATGATAGTCGGCGTCCATTGTGGCGCCGTTGGTGCCAGTAGAAAAAAATTTGCGATTTTCATTTTCCGTTCAATTAAATTTCAACTTTTCTTCCAATACTAATATTTGACTTAATTTATAAAAAATCCAGTTGTGTAAGATTATTATCTACTAATATATAAGATACTTAACAAACTATATAGTAATACATAAACATATAAGTATGGGGTTAACTTGAGATAACTATATTTATGTTTCTAAATATATAGTAAATTTAAGTAAAAATTTTCAATAATAAAGGTTAATTCTATGGGATAAGATCATTGGTAAAAGAGAATAAGACTACGTTTTTCTATTTTAAGTAAAGAAATTTGTATTTTTGAAATATTGAAAATCTTAAAACATTAATGTAAAAGAAACGAATTAAACATTATAAAATCTTTAAGTTAATATAAATTTGTTAAGTGAAGAAATGTAAAATGTTTTTAACTTTAAGAAAAGGATAGTGAAGTTCAAAATCATTAAAGGCTATCCAGATATAGTAATCCTCACATATAAAAAAGAAAAAGAAAACAAAAGGAAAGAAAAAGAAAACATGTGGGAGAAGCTTCAGGAGATGCCTAATTAAAAATTATCTTCACTTGAATCAACTTAATGAAAAAAGACTTGGACACATTTTTCTAAACTTTTAATTTGACTATTAACTTAATTATTAACAACGTTTTATGAAGTTCTTTTTCATATGAATTTCCTAAGTGACTTTAATATAACAAATTACATTTTTTCTTGAAAAGAATAGAAGATCAGCAACCTTTCACTTAATTACTGAATATCCTTAGAAGTTACTTGAGGACAAGTAACATGTAATGGGTTTAAGAATTGAAAAATAAGGCAATATTCTTTGTAATGGGTTTAAAAAATAGGGCAATATTTTTTGTTGGGTGTAGAATTGAAAAATCTTTAGAGTGACAGACTAAAATCCCTAATTTGGTCTTAGTGTTTAAGAACTAAAGCGAGAGTTAAACTTCAAGTGAAGGGAAATGGGAGCTCTGGGGTGGGAGCCGATATCCTCCTAGTCTTGCCACAGATTTAGGGACTAAACCTAATATTAACTAATGATTTTTTATGCACTGTATCAGGGTAGAGACTTAAAATTGCTCCTATTTGGCACATTTTGACCTCACTTTTGGTTGAGGCTTAGTTTTCCCTCTTTAGTAGCCTAAGGTCTAGCCATAGGACTTTCCTATTGACTATTCTTAGAAAACTAGACAAGGAACCCTTGCCATTAGAAATTTCAAACTCTTCTCTACTCAAATTGAAGTTCCACATATTGGCCCTAACCTCTAGCACTTAGTAGGTGGGGTCACTATGGGGAAAACTGACCTTAGGGTTGACCCTGGGTGTTGGTCTAGGCCTAAGGCACTCACTTGCAATCACTTGCACTCACAATCACTCATTATGCTAAACTCAGAACTTCTGGGCTTTGGTCCCTTGATACTTTTGGGAGACTCCTGTAGGTGGTTCCCTAAACCCACTAGCCCTGAGCTAGGGTAGTGCTAAGACCACTACATTGAAGACCCAAAATGGGATTTCCATTGGTCCATGGCTTATTGATGGTGGTTGGCACTCCAACTCTACCAAGATACCAAACCTACCCTTTTGCCCTTAAATTCCCCCAAATTACCTAGATACCCTTGGGACCCCAAATTTGGCCAAAATCTCTAAATATATCCAAAATACCCAACTTGACTCAAAAATCATTTCAAACACATTGAAAACACCCAAACTACCCAAAATCCCCCTATTGGCCAAATTACTAAAATACCCCTCTTTAGCCCAAAATTCCAAAAATTCCAAAAAAAATCCCAAAAATTCACAAAACCTCCCAAATATTACCAATTTCATCTTTCTCAACTATCACATGACCTAATTTGGCCAATTTGACCATTTTTGATTAAAACCCCCAAATTACAATTTAAAGGCTCATATTTTCCCAAAATTACCTCAAACGTCTAGTCAATTGGTCTCAATTTACCCCAATTTCAATTATAAACTCAAATTAACCATTGATATGACAAATCTAGATCAAATCCAAGCTCAATTGGTCCATCATTTGAACCCAATTTTGATTTAAACCAAAAACCCAATTTTGGCCCTATGACTTGGTTCCACCAAATTGAACCCATAGCCCACTCAATTGGCCACAATTTGTGTTGAAAAATCTTCATAACATCCCTATACATAAAAATTGACCTTCAATTGGCCTTCGTGAGACCTCAAATTCATTTGATTTCAACCTAAGTCCAAAAAGCACCAAATTTACCCCAAATTGGCCATGTCTCAAAATGTGACCAAATTGAGGGCCTTAACCCAAAAATTTCCACTCTATCCCTTAATGAAAAATCTTAACAACACCTCCCTTGATCATGTGGATGCTTCAACTTGGAATTAGCCTTATGCTATCCTAACCTAGAGCCATGTCTATCCCAACTCACCCAGAGTTGACCAAATTCCAAAAATCCCTCAATTTGACCTACGAACTGAACTCAAAATCACTTCAACCCTTCACCAAAAATCTTCATAACAATCATCTACACAATGTTGATCAATTAAGTGGGTCATTTGACATGGATAACTTAGCCCAAACCTAAACTTTGATCACTTGAACCCACATTGAACCCATGCATTAAAGATGGCCTAACTACCCCAAATTCATCAAATTAACTTCACCTCAGCCATTGGTTAGACCTTAAGACTGAGCCAAAACCCAGCTAACCATCTAAACTAAGCCATGGACTAAAAATCCCCCAAATTAAGGGATTTTCCAAATTAAGGGATTTTAGACTAAAAATCCCCCAAATTAAGGGATTTTATTCCAAAAAATACACATGCTTAAGATACCCTTACCAAAACTAAACCTCATTGCATTAAGTTGCTTTGACAGATTCCCCTAGATGCCCGGAGTACCTAGCCACCTCCCCCTGTCATGGTCGGCCGACCTAGTCACCGGAGAAGCTCAAGTCTGAGAGCCACCCCCATGGAACTTCACCCAAATCAAAACGAGAGGTCAGATCAGCCAAACCAAATTGTAGAGCTCCTCTGCCCTCCACCTAAGCACCACAATGCACCCAAACATTTGCTCTGAGAGCCAACCCATGGCCATTTTTTAAAAAACTCACCTCCATGGCCATGGGAGGTGTGCTGAAATTTTTTTAGAGAGAGCCCCCCAAACTTCTCACAAAGCTTCTCTGAGTTCCCCTCAGTGCAATACATCCCTCTTCCCCCACTGAGTTCCACTGTTGAAGCTAAATTTTTAGCTCAAACCACTGCCAAAAATCAGGACAGAGCTCATTACACTTCTACAATCCACCAATCCTTAATTACTTGTGCCCACACCTTCACAATAGTGAAAGAATCTAAAGCCCCATAAAATCCCCCTCTAAAATAGCCTCTACAATAACTCTAGACCAACACCCAAATCTGGCCATGATCGAAATCATATCTAGGCCTCACACCAAAATCATAGACTCAATCCCTAGCTTCTTTGGATCACAACGAACGTGTCAAGACCCTCTGATCAAAGCTTCACTTCTCAGAGCAAAGGTATAAAACTTCTCTTCCTCCTGAGCCCATTTTGATTCTCCATTTAATTAGGCTTAATTTAATTTCATGATTACCATATCGATGTGTTCGTCTCACTTAGATGACGCCATAGGATCAAACCCAATATGATTTGGTTGAGTCTAGGTTGAGATCTTAAGGTTTTAGTGTGGACGGTCACGGGATCACTCTAACGGGGACGATGATGGGGAGCCGTTTGATCAAGCGTGTATCACATGAACGGAGGAGATCAAGCCGGACAGCACTTCAAAACATAAATTGCAGGCCGAGTCAGCAGCTACGTGGATGGCGGCGTCCAACCAGAGCTCACCACGCATGCCTTCAGAGCTGCCTAGGATCTAGTGAGCACGCGTTGTTTGAATAGATAAATAGGGATTTCCCTATTTAATTAAATACGCTAACTCAAAAAATTCATATCTTAGTGTATAAAAATCATTAAAATAAAGTAAAAATACCCTCTTGCTCAGTGAATAGAGGAGAACAATGTGGAGATAATTTTAAGTCCATGTGATGCATCTTTTATTTTTAATTAATTAAACACTGATTTGAATGTTCTAAATTATTTCTTAAGCACTTGGGAACAATTGGAATATTTTTTCTAGTTTTTTAAATAAAGATATTGAATTTTAAAGCTTAAAAATGATTTTTAAAGGCTAAAAATGGGTTTTCAATAAGAATAATTCCAATAAATCAAATAAAACTTAGAAAATATGAATTTTTCTCCTCTAAATTCTCTGACCTCAGTAAGATTTTTCAAACACTAAACTTAATTTTCCACATTTTAAATATTTTATATTAAATAAATACCCCAGAACTTAAAATAATTCTTAAAATTTAAATTAAATTCAAAAAATCATGAAATTTGGCCCAAAGGCTTCACTAGTATAGGGATTAGGATTTACCATGGTCAAGTTAGGAATTTTCTTTAAAAAATCCTATTTTTGCATAAAAGTAATTATATAAACTAAATTAAATTTTCAAAAATCACATTTTCATCTGTGATGTCTTAACTGACCCATGACTAAGGTAGGATAAAAATTTGAAACTCATTTGAATTGAATATGACAAATTATGAAGTGTAAGAGGCTTAGGAGCAAAAATGTAATTTTGGAAATTTAGCCTTAATTAACATTTAGGCTTAATTTAAAGAGGGAAATGGGTAAACACCAATCTTAATTTGGGTGTTTGAAACACAAGGGGTTAATTGGTAGAAACCAACCTCACTTTTTTATTTGAAAAGATAAGTTAAGAAATTTCTAAATTATTAAAATGTGGAAGTTTATTAAAATAAAATAAACCCAGGACTTAGGGGTATGACTTTTGAATACAATAATTAATCAATTTAATGCCCCTATTTCGATTTTCAAATAAAATTTAAATCATGAATTATGACCACTTAAAGCTTAATCTTTTCAAAGCAAATTTAGACACTCACCTAAGTTTTAAGGGCTTAGTAGTGACTTAGTAACTTGCCTCTTTAAGGGTCTTCACCCACATAATCTTCAAAATTAAATTACAGATGATAACTACCTTACTCTTAGGGATAATTGAGACATCAATGTTCATTAAGCATTAGGGTGTTTTATAGGATGAATTATTAAGCAACATAATAAGTTTAAAAGAACTCGGAATTTTCCACCGAGCTACGAGAGAGTAGCACGGACCTGCTCCTTTCTCAAGATCTGTTGGATACCTCGAAGATCTACTAAACTTAATATATTTTGCTTGACAACATCATCCTTAATTAAACTTCTAAGGACCAACCGAGATATGACCTAGGGTTAGATAGGTCGTCTAAATTTTACTTCCCTTTATCATATAAACTACCTTAACATGCCTTTTGAGTTTCAGGTGGTGGAACAAGAAGACTCGCTATGTACATTTTTACAGTTCTTAGGGTGATCTTTCTTGTACTTTTTTTGCTATAATTTTGTGCTTACACAAATTTGCATGGAAAACCAAAACCAAAACTAAAATCCAAAACCAAAACTAAAACTAAAATCAACCAAGATAAAACTCACCGCCACAACATTCAAAATATAAAACAACTCAAAATTTAATCACAAACAAAACACAAAAAAATAATTATAACTAACTTAAGATATCTCTATCAGATGATCGGTAATTCCATCGAGGAGGTAACCTACGATTGCTAGCGAGGCTTCCCACGGTCTAAATAAAATTATGGAATTCATTAAGTTGAGTTTAGTAAGTTCATTTGGACTAAGTGAAACCAATAGAAAATAGTGGTGCCAGAACGAGGGAACCGT
>NW_018253858.1:37629-51536 GCF_001263595.1 Phalaenopsis equestris | reverse complement strand
TTGGAGCTAGCATGGTGGGCAGCACGACCATCTTCAACAGCAAAACCTGTCTTCCCCAGCTAAACCAATCTTCCTTCCTTAGACTTAAACAATAAAGCCATAGGACTTCGAGGTTGCTTGCTTATGCAAGGTAAATCCTCACCTTATCTTCAGGCCTTTGTATAGCCCTGTTATACAATATAAGCCCTAACTCATCATAGGATTCTGAGGTTGTCGACTGTCATGACCTAAACCCTCACATCTTCTAGGCTATTTGTCTGATTGTTTCACACGAATGTAAGCCCTAACTAATAAAATTGGCAGGATGAAACACTTAAATATTTCTCCTCAAAACTGAAGCCAAACATTTGGATAGCTCGAGAAGTCACCGAGGTTGTCCTCTAGATCCATGACATCCCCTAGTTCTTCCTCCTTTGGCCTTTACAACAAAATGTTCTAAATAAGAACCAATCTCCTTTCACACCTCTACGTCCGATCTCATTGAAATGTCCTACCCTTTGAAATTCCTTCAGGATAATATTTCCTGATTTTTATCGAGAGTCTTCTTAGGTGACTTTGGTCATTTAAGATGTAATTAACTATAAGGGCTTGCCTTCATACGAAGCACGTCCCAACCCAGCTTAATATAAAACCTATTTAATTCTTCATATTAAATAGAGGAACTTATCAGAAAATAAAATGGTTTTGCAGACCAAACGGATGTCATGTATTCTTTAGTTTATTTTATCGAGTCTCATTCTCAAGTCTTATGTTTATCAATCGGGATAGCTACAAGATTTGAGTGCTTGAGGTGTAACGCTCTTTCATCTAAACTTTGAAATATTTGAGATCAGTTGGATTTCATATTTATCTAAAACAAAATATATATATGTAAATTAAAAGGTCCTTCCGAAGTGGGTGATGGGATTTTGATTCCAGTGACTGACAGCTTCTTACGGGCAACTCCAATAAAAAATAGAGCCGACAGCTTTTGGTGACTCCGCTGGCGACAAGCTTTTCTCTCCATATAAATCAAGAAATATTATGTTCACATCATCGGTAATATGTCCATGTCCCTCTTGGACCAAATTACCCTTCTTTTGTTGGCATACTTTACCCATTTTTGTCTTGGAAAAGCACGGTTAACTCTTTGGACTTCAAGACTAACTGTTCAGCCACATTGAACAGAGGGGTTTAGAAGGCCATTAAATACTCTTTAAATTTTCATGTGGGGTTGGACCCCCAATAGGTGTGACGGTGGCACTTGGGCATTGTCTGTCACTAAATAGGTCTCGCATTAGGTCCTAAAATACATCACATCTCCCTTCTAATTTGATTTTCTATTTTACGAATTAAACCAAATTTTGTTGTGCTGCACGCGCTTTGAAATTTTCTTATACTAATTAAATTTGACACTTTTTCGTAAACAAGATTTTAAATTACCCATAAATTAAGACCCGCCCGGTCTACAAATCAACCTCTACTTTCAGAGCTTGCTCTTAAAAATTACTAGGTTTTTGGCCACATAGCTAACCCCGAAACTTTCTGTTTTCAACCCTGCTGCAATGGCCTACCCAACGCTGACCTTTTCCTGCAACCTGCTGACGAGTCACGAAGCTCACAACCTCTCTCCTACCATCAAATTTGGAGTCGAATTTGAAGATCTCGAGGTCATCCTCGGGAAAGCCCTGTTTGTAGTAATGAAAATTGTCGCTCCAGAAATACAATAACCATCTGCAGAATTCAGTCTAAACTGCCTTAAAGACTTCATTGCCTGCAAGAAGTCTAAAACTACTGTCGTCGTGGAATCCGCCAGACATGCTAGCTCCGCTGCTGCTAAGGGGAAAAAAGTAATGACTATTGAGGATCCGACTGAGGAATTAACTATCCCACCACTTGTGTTTGAAATCAGATCAAGTTCGAGGATTGTACCGCTGACCCGAGCTCAAAAGAGGAACCGCAACCAAAAAGTTTGGAGGGCCATTAAAGCCTAGGCTCCCAAGGAGACACCTGTTCAGGAGGAGCCTCACCAAGATGAAGAAGTGTTACCATCAATTTATCCACTCCTACGAGGGAGTAGATTCCATCCTCTGATGGATAACGTTGGATACGAAAGTATCCCAAGAATCACTACCGCATTACCACTATTTCATTACGACCACTTCATGGACACAGTGAGGAGAGAAAGAAGTTCACTCCTATAACCAGAAGGCTTGCTACCAAGGAAGGATGTTCGGTTAGCGAGATACTTAAACGAGTGGGAGATGCAAATTGCCCTCGCATGAGAAAGGAAATTTTGAAGGGCGTCAAGTCCGTCAGACAGTCCCACAATACAACTGGAGTGCCCCCTACTCGCATCCCCGTTTGGTTTTGTTTAGGGAACAAAGTTGACACCGTAGTAATAACTACTGATCACACTGCCACCAAGACCACAGGCCATCGACCGATTAAGTCCAGTCCGGGTAAAAAAATCTTACCCGTCACCGATTATGGAGATATTCCTACAATCCCAAAGGCAAAGACAAGACGATTACCTGACACTCCCTGACTCTGTAGCAGGTCTACACCACGGGGAGCATACTTTCCCTCGACATACCGATGTTTCTTCTAAGACGCTCCGTCCTGAGACATCATTGTCGAAAAAGAAAAAGGTGTGGGTACCCAAGGTCGCTGCACCGTTATAGTCCGGTAAGCCCGTGGGACAAGAACATTGAGTAAAACCAGTATCTGAAATATCTGACATCGTCGCAACAATAGCCAGCGAGATGGAGGAACAAGTTGAGGATGTCCATCAGGGTCCTCCAGATCTTAAAGTGATCAAAGAATCAATAATTGAAGAGAAAGTTGAGAAACTCAGGATAGAGATTTCTGAGTTAACTAGAGAGTATAGAGTTTTCGTCGATAGCGACGATGAGAATTTTGATTACAATGATTACTTGGATGAAGATTTGATGGATGTCCATGTAATTGAAACCAGAGCCGTCATATCTGTGCGCGAAGCTCGAGCCACCACATCTACGCGCGAGGCTCAACCTCACACCAAAGAGAAGACCGTAGATGAACCATAGATGAGCTACGTAGGGCTGTCCTCCTAAGGGATGAGCAAGTTAGTCTACTAGAGAAAAGAATAGATGAGATGACTGCGATGACCATTATTCAAGGTCAATCCCAAGTACCGCAATTGGCTTCTCCAGAGATCAATCAGCCAGAAATTATACACATCACAGATGAAAGGAGAGAGGTTGTTTCAGCAAATAGAGACGAGCAACATAGAAAGGATTCTCCATCAGGTACTATAACAGAAAAGGAATTCAAGCAAATGGTTGAACAAGTGCGGGTACACCAATATAAGGGTGGTGAATTGGTTCTAAAGGGTAGACCTTACCCAGAGGAATTCAATGTCGTGCCCTTCCCCAAGGGTTTTGTGGCCACAAAAGGTTTGTGGCCCTAAATTTCAAGATATTCGATGAGACTGGAAATCCCATACAGCATATAGCACATTTTCCAGCCAGTTGTGGCAACACAAGAAATAGTGAAGCTCTACTCTTCCAGCAATTCGTCAGCAGCTTATCAGGAATTGATTTCCACTGGTACGCTGACTTGCCCAACAGGTTAGTTTAAACTTTTTTTGAATTTGAACAACTTTTTGTGAAAATATTTGCCAGGGAACAACACCATGTGTTTATTGGAGAGCTCATGATGGAAAAGCAAAATCATAGCAAAACATTGGACTATATTTTGAGGTGGAGAAACATTAGCATGAAATGTGAACCTCAGCTACAGGAACATCATGTGATTGAAATTCTACTCAAGAGCATTTATGGGCCAGTAGCTTTCATGCTTAAGGGACTCACTATCAAATCCGTCGAGAAGCTACTCAGTATAGCCAGCAGTCTTCAAGAGGAAATAAAGCACATGGAGCCACACAAAAAGGATAAGATGACTAGAGTGTTCGAAAAAAAATCAGGAGTACTAGTAATTGTCGACAAAGGAAAGCAGTCGATATAAATATATGCAGAAGAGCATCGCCAGTCTTTGTCACAATACTCTCAGAAACAGAATAGTCAATCCAACCAGCAACTGCCTCAAGTGGGATCACCTCGGACAAGGGATAAGAAAATGTCCCTGTCTGAGCGACGTAAGACGGTGTATTCTTTCAAAGATGAAGCTATACCTAAAATATTCAGAAGTCTAATGAAGAAGCCAGAATTCAAACTACTAGATCCAAAGAAGCCCGTAGAGGTGAATAGGAAGAATGAACCAAATTATTGCCCATACCACCGGTTGCTCGGGCACATATAAAAAATGCTTCATCTTTAAAGACTGGCTAGAGAGGAACCTTAAAGGAGAAAACATAACAATCCTGAAAGAATATTTAAGAGAATCTGAAAAAGGTTCCATAAATATGATTTCGGATGAGCCTATCTATCCAATTGATCCGTATACTGGAACAGATGGATGGAGTACAACTTGGGATGAACTCAAGAGTGTACTTAATCAAATATAGGATTCATCAAAATAAGCTTCTATAAATACCAAAGAAGAATGGAATGAGGTTTGGAGAAGATCATCCAAGAAAATACTGAACAAGATACATTTTGTATCAAAACAAGCCTCCATTCAGAGTCCGCAACATACCAAGCCCGAGATGAAGGTTTCGTCAAGAGATCTGTCATCTTCAAGGACAAAGAAGAAGAAGAAAAGTGTCACTAAAAAATTTGATAGCACGAGGGGTAGGATAGGGGCTACCTCTACAAGATTAGTTGTCTCGGATTCGAGGAAGAAAATCCTCGAACCCCTGACTTTGTATGATTATCTTTTAGTCCCTCGGGGTCTTATGAATATAATGATTGTGATTTCAGTTACGTTTTAACTGTTTTTAGTGATAACATAACTGATCATGCCCGATCTGACTTCAGACTCGATCCCCAAAACAATCATCAAATTGTACGATAGCACTGATAACGAGTAGCCAATCCTCGAGCATCATGGTACACCTCTTACCATCAACTTGGATTTTTCTGAGAAAGAGAAAGAGACACTGGAGGATTCAACAATGATATATCAAGAAGAAGAAACCACAGAAGTTAACTTGAAGAGCGGAAAATTGTTACCACCAAGAACAGCTCCAACAGACAAAGGAAAGTCGATAATGACTCGAGAGGAGATACCCCCACCTCCACCAGTGGAAGAACCACATAATCAAGATAAAATCAGAGAATTATACAAACTAGACTGCAACATGCTAGCTCAACTTAGGAAGTTTTCGGCCCGACTAAGCATCTACGATGCTCTGATCTTGTTAAAGGATATGAGAGAGTCTCTGGTTACAGCTTTGCTTGACTCAGAATATTGCATAGCTTAGTTGGTTAGCACAACCTCAGATGAAGTTTGTTCGTTGCAAGAATAGTCTGGGGTAACCTTCACAGATGAAGATTTGCTGCTCGGTATCGCTAACCGCAATCGTCCACTCTACATCTCCGTCAACATCGGCAGATTTGTGTTGTCTAGAGTATTAGTAGATCCTGGAGCATCTCTTAACTTGATGAGCCTACGAACATTGGCCTATTTGGATATTGAAGCTCAAGAGCGTACGACTGATAAAATGATGTTAAGAGGATTCAACCAAAATGGAGAAAGAGCCCTTGGATCAATTACATTACTTATGAAGATTGGAGAACTCGTAACAACCGCTAAATCTCATATCATTGACGCTGAGACCTGTTTTAACGCTCTACTGGGTCGACCATGGATTCATGAGTACAAAATGGTTTCAACCTCTCTACACCAGTGCATCAAAACCCGCAAAGATAGTCAAGAAAATTGTATCAAAGGAGACCTACGACCATTTTCAATACATGAAGTTGGTATCCATGAAGATGCTGCCTACTATGCGCCTCCAAAAAAGATTGTCTTCTCTCGTGAAGTTATCACAAACAAAGATGAAGATTCAGAAGAATTACAAAAAGGAGGCCATTCAACTCCGCTTCAGCGAGCTTCCACCACTCTCTTACAACGAGTTGGTGAAATTTCTTTTAGTTTGCGCACCCGAGGTCGAGGCCGGAGACTTGGACGAGGAAGGATCAATTTAATCGTTGAACAGACTAGGCCAACCATCAACGTTGGGGATGAAGATAGTTCTGAAGACGAGATAATGATGACAAGACAGAAGAAACCTCAGTACGAGATATCCTTAGAAGATATAGAAAAGAATAAATATGAAATAATGTATGATCAGATAAATCACTATGTGAATGTTATGACCCTCACTCCGATTCTCCCTCAAAAGGTTGAGAGTTTAGAGGTCAAGGAAGTCTTTAGTGTTGGTTCAAAGCCGTTCAAATTTTACCATGCTTCTACCTCTAATGAGCTTAAAAAACATGTAAATCTGGATGATGATCCTAATGAATTAATAGAATTGCGTTTTGGTTACTTCTCGTCTTGTGTTCAAAAAATAATTCAACAGGGACACTTACCAAAACAACTGCCAAGAGATAAATTTCAACTGTTAGGAGGGTCGCGGATTCGGTACAGCCGGACCAGTCGATGAATTTGAATTTTTCATGGTTGTTACTGGTGAGTTAGAAGAGGATTGCCTCAATATAGAGGATGACTCTACTGATCAACCAATAGAAGATGCTCCCCCAAAATTTGCGGAGGAAATTAAATCTACCATTGATGAATTGATAGAGATTAACTTTGGGACTGAAGAACGACCCCGACCTACATTTATAAGTTCTCTACTTAATGAAAAAGAATCTGCAGAATTGATCAAACTATTAACAGAATTCAAAGATTGCTTCGCGTGGAGCTACGATGAAATGCCAGGACTGTCAGCAGGGGTTCATTCAGCAGAGGTTGCAGTTCATAAACTTGGGATGGACAAAGATATGACCCAAGTAAAACAAGCTCTCAGGAGAATGTGCCTTGAAATACAACAACAAGTCATCGCCGAGGTGAAGAAATTAATAGATGCCAACTTTGTGAAAGAAGAGCAATACCCCACGTGGTTAGCTAATATTGTACCTGTAAAGAATAAAAATGGACAGATTCATTTTTGTGTCAACTTCATGGATTTCAACAAGGCATTTGGAAAAGATGAGTTTCTACTACCCATAGTAGAGATGATGGTGGATATCGCTTCAACACATGAAATTTTCTTCTTCATGGACGGATCATCGGAATACAACCAAATCAAGATGGCTCCCGAGGATTCAGTATTAACAACCTTCAGAACACTGATTGGAATTTTCTGCTACACAGTGATGACGTTCGGCCTAAATAATGCAGGAGCAACATATCAGCGTGCAATGACAAAGATTTTTTACGACCTCATTTACAACCAATTAGAATGCTACGTGGTTGATTTGATCATCAAAAGTAAATAAAAAATAGACCATTTGTATGATTTGAGAATCGTGTTTGAACGGTTACGATGATATGAACTTAAAATGAATCACTTAAAGTGCACCTTTGGCGTTACCTTCGGGAAATTTCTGGGATTTGTTGTTCGTCATCGGGGAATCGAGTTTGACCCGGATAAAATTAAAGCTATCTTGGAAATGCCTCCTCCTACAACTTTAAAACAATTGTGTTCCTTCCTGGGAAAGTTGGCATATTTGAGGTGCTTTATTTCTAATCTCTCAGGTAGGTGTCAAACTTTCTCGACATTAATTAAAAAGGATGCCAAATTTATTTAGGAAGAAAAATGTCTGAGGGCCTTTGAGGATGTTAAACAGTATTTAGATACACCTCTTGTCTTGGCAGCCTCTATTCCAGGGAAATCGTTGATACTTTATACCGCAGCCTTAGATGACTCTCTTGGAGCCCTCTTAGCCCAAGTCAATGACGAGGGTAAACAAAATGCACTCTACTACTTGAGTTGTCGCCTAATACCGACGGAGATAAGATATTCACCTATTGAGAAGCATTGTCTAACATTAATTTTCGTTGCCCAAAAGCTTAGACATTACATGTTTTCTCATAAGATTACCCTAATCTTGAAAGTTAATCCTTTGCAATATCTGATGACCCGACCAACACTCTCCTGACGCTTAGCAAGATGGTCAATGATCTTATTGCAGTTTGATATTACTTTTTTTATTTTGTTCCCCTCCGTGCTATCAAGGGACAGATACTAGCAGACTTTCTCACCGCACACCCACAACTAGCTGGATCCACTAGCTTGATCCTCTCTCAACGACGAGTTACCAGACGAACAAATACTACAAATGGAATTCTCCTGTGTGCAATGCTGGAAAATGTACTTCGACGGTGCTTGTCAGCCAGAAAAGACAAAAGTTCACGCACAGTTATACTAGGCAAAGCAGGGATCAGTTTGATCCTTATTACGTCAGATAAGGGTATGTTGAGGTTCTCATACCACCTGATAAAGTCGTGCACCAACAATGAAGCATAATATGAAGCTTTAATCACCGAGTTGGAAGTGGCAATCTCAATAGATATAAAAAATTTTGGTGACTCCCAACTCGTCATCCAGCAAGTCGTTGAACAATACAAAATTTTGAAACCAAGATTAGTAGAATACCATCAGTACACGATGAAGCTCCTGGATCAGATTCCTGATGTAACTTTCTACCAAATTCCTAAGGGAGATAATGCCCATGCCGATGATCTAGCAAAACTTGCTACGGAAATGGCATGTCCCCTCGTGGATTCCATTGAAATCAGTTGCAAGGAATATGAGTATTGTCTCAGATTGATCTCAAGACTCTACACAAACTCAAAAAAGAAGAAGCAATAAATACAATTGCAGACATCAATGAGGACTGGCGCAAGCCATTAATAGAATATTTGCATACTGGAAAGCTGCCATAAGACAAGTCTGAGGCTCACCACATCACAAAAAGGGCCATGTCTTACGCCCTGATGGGAAACATTCTATATAGAAGATCATTCGATCAAATGTGGCTATGGTGTTTGAGCAGAGCCGAAGCACAGAATATTGTCAAAGAGGTACATGTCAGATTGTGTGGCGCTCACCAGTCAGGGCTGAAAATGAAAATCAAGAGATGAAAATGAAAATCAAAAGACTCAGATATTATTGGCTAACAATAATGTCTGATTGCATGGATATAGCCAGAAAAAGTCACCAATGCCAAGTGCATGGGGTGGTCTTACACCAGCCCCCGAATGTGCAACACCCAATTGTTGCCTCGTGGCCATTCGAGTGTTTGGGCACGGATATAATAGGTCTGATAGTCCCTCCATCTTCCAAAGGACACAGGTTTATACTTGCCGCTACAGATTACTTCTCTAAATAGGCAGTGGTAGTACCGTTACGTGAGGTTACGACTCAACACATCTTTCAATTTTTTAAAAGCCAAATTGTCTACCGTTTCAGAGTACCGCAAAGAATAATTTCCGATAATAGAACAGCTTTCAGAAGCACCAAGATCAACAGTTTTGTCAAAAGACATGAGATAGATTGGAGATACTCTACAATTTACTATCCCAGAGCAAATGGTCTGGCTGAGGCTTTCAATAAAACACTAGTACAAATTTTAAAGAAGACACTGGATGAAAGAAAATAAAAAGGATTGACACAACAAAATATTTGAAGCCTTTTGGGCCTACCGGATGACTTTTAGGACTCCCACGCAGTGTACACCCTATATGCTCGTGTACGGGTCCGAGGTCGTGCTACCGCTAGAAATCCAGACACCATCTCTCAGAGTCACCGTTGCCAATCAACTCACAACGAAAGAAAGTGCAAAACTCAGACTTGAAGAACTAGAGAGTCTCGAGGAAAAATGACAAGAAGCACAACAACATTTGGAGCTTTACCAGGCGAAGATGGTACAAGCCCATGAAAAATTGGTCCGACCAAGAATATTCAGAGTTGGTGACCTCGTACTTGTGCTCAAAAGGCTTATTCTTGCACGCCACAAAATAGGTGGAAAATTTGAGCCAACTTGGGAGGGACCATTTGTCATTCAAAAGGTATACACAGGAACACAGGAAGAGCCTACCAGTTAGTGGACTTCTAGGGTGAAAGACCCATGTTACCAATAAATGGACGATATCTGAAAACATATTACGCAGCCTGATGTCGCTTGCCTCTAATTGCTTTGAAATTTTGAAACTTTGATTGTTTTGGGGTTATCTATGTGGCCAAACATCTATGACCGCTATGACTGGGTCAAAATTTTGTAATTAACCTCAACATAATGAAAATTTTGAGAAATTTTTCTTTATTTTTTTCTTTCCTTTCCACTTTTGTGTGTAATGTTCCACAAAAATTAAACAAAATTCATATATAAGTAAACAAGTCATTTCAATAAGCTAAAATTCACTTCAATAAATATTTTATTTTGTTCTTGTTCATACCAAGTTTCGGCCCACTGACGTTTTTTCTGTCATCTGCAGAAAAATATCGGCACAGAGGCTGATCTTTGCTTTCAAGGATGGCTGGAGCCTCGCACTAAATGAGGAGATGGCACCACAGGGCGGTACTACAGATTTCAACATGGATTTTAACCAGGTTGACATGGACTACGAAGGTCCTCTCATGGATGTAGTAAGCTGCAAAGAGAAAGAGGGATTGCCTTCACTACTGAGGGTGACTGCTAAAGATAATGTATCACACAGAGGCAAGAATGTGATAACAGAGCAAGATCTGATGGAAGGGCCCAGCCGTCTGCCCTCCATGATAGCTACACCAGTCGGAGGCCTAATAGCCGCCAATAACGAACGACAACCAAGTACTTCTCTTCATAGAACACAATGTAGGAATGCCAACCGCAAGAAGTAGAGAGCTTTTCTACGAAAAGAACGCATGCATCAGAGAGAGAGATGAATCACTTGCTTACCCCTATTCCTGAGGGGCATATTTTTGATCCAGACCTGAAAGAAACTTCTACTAGCCTACCCACTGTGGATGAAGAACCAGGATTCATGACAAAGTCAGATACACTTTATGTTTCAGATTTTTTATGCAAGGGTTGCCCAACGTGCAACGTTGAAATACCGACTAGGACATCAGCCATGGGCGCATTTGTAGAATGCCCAAATTGCAATGTTCAACATTTACAACGTTTTCAGTACATTGGAAGAGTATAACTCAAGCACCGACGGGTCTCAGACTTCAAATTTTACGATGGATGAGCCATACATCCCACTAGGGATAGATCAATATTTGCCATGGACTGGGGGCAGATCAGTATATACCATGGAGCCCAGGGTCGTACATCCCGCTAGATGCTGAGTCTCGTGTTCCAGATCAACCAGCGTCCGTTTGTGTTCCTGCCAATGCTCGAAGGGAGGAATGCCCGCAATAGCAACCAACCCCTAGTATAATGGAGTACTACAAGATAAGTAAAGTAAATAAAAGATAATTTGATATTTACGAAGAAGTTCAAGGAAAATTTGTCAACGTACTGGAAGGCCTGAAGTTGTATAGCAGGGCTTCTCCGAGAGTGACGAAAGAAGCATTCTGGATTGCATCTTTGATTTGAGAGATAGAGGTTGAGCAGGCCTTCTCACGAAAAGAACATACTCTGAGCCAAAGAAATGGATAAGAGGAAAAGGTAGAATCACCATTCACTGCGGCTGCTGTTATAACTTCACAAATGAGAGATAAGGGAATCCGCTTGGGATCCTCAGACACGACCAAGTAGATCCACTACTGCCAATGATAAAGTGGATGATCAAAAGAATGGTCAAATGGAGTATTTGCCTGCTACTTGCATTCCAAATAGTTGTATTATCAAGATCTATGAAGAGGGTGATTGCATTCCTCCACACATTGACCATCATGATTTTGTAAGACCCTTCTATACTGTCTCATTTCTGAGTAAGAGCAATATTTTATTTCGGAAAGAAATTGATATTCTCGGCCTTGGTGAGTTCAGAGGTTCTGTGGGGATTCCTCTACTAGTTGATTCAGTGCTCATTCTTAATAGCAACGGTGCAGATGTCGCCAAACATTGCATTCCAGAGGTACGACACCGTAGGGTGTTTGTGATATTTCGCAGGATGGATGACAGTAAAATACCATAGGGATTCCAAGAACTGGAAGAGCTACTGCTGTACGAGCTATGAGAAGGTTGTACCTCTAAGTACATGCAAAGAAAACTCTTATCCTGGAGCATGACTTAGAAGGTCTGCTTGATCAGGAGCTCGTCGTACCTGGTACAGATGGTTAGAGGGTTCACTTTTTTATATATAGCAACATGATATGTATCTGATATACTCAGCCTACAATGTATTCATGGCATGAGATGTTCTAAATGTACTTTGACATAGACTATATATTGTACCTTTTTAGCTGTCAACTTATGTTCGATCTGTGACATCTTTATTGAAGCCATCTTCATTGAAGCAGATTAATGGAAATTTTCTCTCAGAAATGTGCCTTTTTGTCAGTTGTCTTTTTGTGAAATAGATGGAAGCCACAAACCATGCGTTGTATTGTTTTGGGGTTATCAATGTAGCCAAACGTTTGTGACCAGATCCAAAATTTTGTAACAAAATTAGCCTCAACATAATAAATTTTTTTTTTTTGAAAAATTACACACTTCAATCTCCTCTTTTTAAACTTAATTTGCCACAAAAAAATTAATTAAACATGATAAAAATAACAAGAAAAGAAAATAAATTTGTTGAGTGGATTCTCTCAATTTTGGAGTTTCTTACTCTTTGCTCGCGCAACACAACCATCTTTAATTGCATTAACTCTCTTCACATCCTCGCGAAATTTCACATTTTGCACAAAACCCCACAAAGCTCTACAAATCATCTTCAACAAAATCAACCTTTTCACATGACACATATCTGCAAATTTAACATCATAAGCTCTCTACACTATTTTCGTATGACTATCGGAGTCAATACCCAAATTTTGACTCCCCATATCCGAAGATCGATGTGAGGCTCCCTTCAATGGATGTTAAGGCTTTCGATTCCTTCAAATTTCAAATTCTCAACCTTTAGAGATTGGTGTAAGGCCCCTCCATGGCTTCCAATTCTCTACCTACATCTTCGAGATAGGAGTAAGACTCCCCTTTATGGAACATCACATCCTATTCTCAACACCTTTCGATATTGGTGTAAGGCCCCTCCACAGCTTCCAATTCTTTAACCTAATCTTCGAGAAAGACGTAAGACTCCTTTATGGAACATTGCATCCTATTCTCAACAGCTTTTGATAGGAGTAAAACTCCCCTTTATGGAACATCGCATCCTATTCTCAACTCCTTTCGAGAATGATGTATGGCCCCTCCACAGCTTCCAATTCTCTACCTACATTTTTGTGATAGGAGTAAGACTCCCCTTTATGGAACATTGCATCCTATTCTCAACACCTTTTGAGATTGGTGTATGTCCCCTCAATGGCTTCTAATTCTCTACCAACCTCTTTGAGATTGGTGTAAGTCCCCTCAGTGGCGTCCAATTCTCTACTCACACCTTTCGAGATAAGAAAAAGACCCCCACCATGGCATCCTACTCTCAATCTTTGAAGTCATCACCTACACACTAATTCCCATCCCAAATAAATACTTAAAATTTCATAACTCAAAATTCACTCTCCGATCCCCAGTGAGAGCCCATATTCCTTGATTTCCATCAGACGATCACCTGCTAATATCCCCAGCAAAAAAAAAATCACACACACAACTCTACACATACTTTCGGACCGTTGACTTAAGTGTTTATATTTACGAACAATTTTGATGCCCCAAATCTTTAATAGAGATTTATCTTTTGCTAATATATTGTTGACCTCATCTTTGGTTGAGGTTTAGTTTTTACTCTTTAGTATCTTAAGGTCTATCCATAAGACTTTCTTATTGGCTATACTTAGAAAACTAGATAAGGAACCCTCACCACCCTCACCATTAAACTCTTCTCAACTCAACTTGAAGTTCCACATATTGGTCCTAACCTCTGGCACTTAGTAGGTGGGT
>NW_018253858.1:21913-37607 GCF_001263595.1 Phalaenopsis equestris | reverse complement strand
TCACCCTTAGGACTGCTGGACCTTAGGGTTGACCCTGGGTGTTGGTCTATGGCTAAGGCACTCACTTTCAATCACTTGTACTCACAATCACTCATTACCCTAAACCCAGAATTTCTAAGCTTTGGTCCCTTGATATTTTTGGGAGACTTCTATAGGTGGTTCCCAAACCCACTAGCCCTGGGCTAAGGTTTAGCTAAAACCACTACATAGAGGACCCAAAATGGGGTTTTCATTGGTCCATGGCTTATTGATGGTGGTTGGCACTCCAACTCTACCAAGATACCCAACCTACCCTTTTGCCCCTAAATTCCTCAAAATTACCTAGATACCCTTGGGACCCCAAAT
Organism: Phalaenopsis equestris; assembly: GCF_001263595.1. Classification (NCBI taxonomy): domain Eukaryota; kingdom Viridiplantae; phylum Streptophyta; class Magnoliopsida; order Asparagales; family Orchidaceae; genus Phalaenopsis; species Phalaenopsis equestris. The sequence continues at coordinate 37,262 of NW_018253858.1, read as the reverse complement.
TCGGCCAAAATCTCCAAATCTAGCCAAAATACCTAACATGACTCAAAAATCATTTCGAACACTTTGAAAACACCCAAACTACCCAAAATCCCCAAATTGGCCAAATTACCAAAATACCCCTCTTTAGCCCAAAATTCCAAAAATTCTAAAAAAATCCCAAAAATCTTTAAAACCTCCAAAATATTCCCAATTTCATTTTTTTCAACTATAACATCACCCAATTTGGTCAATTTGACCATCTTTGATCAAAACCCCCAAATTTCCCTTTAAAGGCTTATATTTTCCCCAAATTACCTCAAATGTCTAGCGAGATTGGTTTCAATTTACCGCAATTACAATTATAAACTCAAATTCACTCTTGATGCGATCAATCTAGACCAAATCCAAGCTCAATTGGCCCATGATTTGAACCCTATTTTGATTTAAACCAAAAACCCAATTTTGGCCCTATGACTTGGTTCCACCAAATTGAACCCCTATGACTTAGTTCCACCAAATTGAACCCATAGCCTACTCAATTGACCACAACTTGTGTAGAAAAATCTTCATAACATCCCTATAAATCAAAATTTACCTTTAATTGGCCTTGGTGAGACCTAAAATTCATTTGATTTCAACCTAAGTCCAATTTTCCCCAAATTTGCCCCAAATTGGCTATGTCTCAAAATCTCACCAAATTGAGGGCTTAACCCCAAAATTTCCACTCTATCCCTGCATGAAAAATCTTCACAACACCTCCCTTAATCATTTGAAACTTTTTCTTTGGACTTACCCCGAGGCTAGCCCAATTAAAACACATGTCTAGCCTAACATACCCAAAATTGACCAAATTTAAAAAATCCCTCAATTTGACCTTCCAAATGAACTCAAAATCACATCAACCCTTCACCAAAAATCTTCATAACAATCATCTACACAATGTTAATCAATCAATTGGGTCATTTGACATGGATAACTTAGCCCAAACCCAAACTTTGATAACTTGAACCCACATTGAACCCATGCATTAAAGATGGCCTAACTACCCTAAAGTCATCAAATTAACTCCCCCTCAGCCATTGGTTAGACCCTAAGACTGAGACAAAACCCTTTTAAACACCTAGACTAAGCCATGGACCAAAAGTCCCCCAAATTAAAAGATTTTATTCCAAAAAATGAACATGCTTAAGATACCCTTACCAAAACTAAACCTCATTGCATTAAGTTGCCTTGACAGATTCCCCTGAATGCCCTGAGCACCTAGCCAACTCCCCCTGCCATGGTCGGCCGGCCAAATTGTAGAGCTCCTCTGCCCTCCACCTAAGCACCACAATGCACCCAAACATTTGCCCTGAGAGCCACCCTATAGCCATTTTTATAAATAATCACCTCCACGACCATGGGAGGTGTGCTAAAAATTTCTTAGAGAGAGCCCCTCAAACTTCTCACAGAGCTTCTCTGAGATCCCCTCAGTGCAATCTAACATTCTTCCTTCACTGAATTCCAATGTGGAAGCTCAATTTTCAGCTCAAACCTCTGCCAAAAACCAGGACAGAGCTCATTACACTTCCACAGTCCACCAAACTTCAATTGCTTATACCCACACCTTCACAACCATGAAAGCAGCTAAATCCCCATAAAATCCCCCTCTGAAATAGCCTCTATAATAGCTATAGTCCTTATTTAATGGGAACTAAATGTATAGTGCATACAGATCATTCTGCTACTAAATACTTAATGCAAAAGAAGGATGCTAAACCAAGATTAATTAGATGGATACTTCTATTGCAAGAGTTTAATTTTACTGTGATTGATATAAAGGAAAATGATAACTAAATAGCTGATCATTTGTCTAGAATAAAAATAGAAATATTAAATAATTTTGCAAATGAAATTTTATAGAATTTCCCTCATGAACAATTATATAGTATTGATGAAATGGATGTACCGTGGTCTGTTGATATAGTGAATTATATTGTAAGTGAAAATCTACCACCTGATGTGAAAAATACACTCTTAAAGAAGTTTATATATGATTCAAAAGATTTCTTTTGGGATGACCCTTATTTATTTAAACATTGTAAATAATGTAAAGATTTAATTATTAGAAGATGTGTGCCTCATGAAGAAACTGAACAGATAATTGAAATATGTCATGATTCTGAATTTGGAGGATATTTTGAAACAAATAGAACTGCATATAAAATTTTAAAAGCTGGATTTTATTGGACTACTATTTTTAATAATGTTAATGAATTTATTAAAACATGTGATAGATGTCAACGTGTAGGAAATATTTTTAGAAGAAATGAAATGCCTCTAAATTACACAATGGAAGTTGAAATTTTTGATGTGTGGGGATTAGATTTTATGGGACCATTTACGCCTTCATTTGGAAACCTATATATATTACTTGCTGTTGATTATATGTCCAAATGGATTGAAGCTATTGCTGTACCTAGATGTGATGCTTGGAGTGTTTCTAAATTCATAATTAAAACTATTTTTACAAGATATGGAATGCTGAGAGTAATTATTACTGATGGAGGATCTCATTTTAGGAATAAGGGAATTGAAAAATTAATTAAGAAATATGATATTATGCATAGATTCTCTACTGCTTATCATCTTTAGACTAGTGGTCTAACAGAGATATCAAATCATGAAATTAAATGCATTTTAGAAAAGGTTGTAAATCCTTATAAATTGGATTGGTCTGGTAGACTTGACACAGCATTATGAGCATATAGAACTGCTAATAACTCTCTTATAGGAATGTCCCCGTACATACTGATATTTGGAAAAACATGCCACTTACCTATATAATTAGAGCATAAAGCATTTTGGGCTATTAAGGAATTTAATTTTAATCTAAAATATGCTGGTGAGAAAAAAATATTGCAACTCAATGAACTTGTGGAGATTAGAAATGAAGCCTATGATAATGCAAAAATATATAAAGAGAAAATTAAAATATGACATGATCGAAAGATTATTAAGAAGAACATTGAACATGGATAAGAAGTTCTATTATATAATACATGATTGAGATTGTTTCCAGAAAAACTTAAATCCAGATGGTTAGGGTCATTTAAGGTAATTAAAGTCTATCATTATGGAACTATTGTGATTAAAGATCCTGACACTGGAAATATATTTAAAGTTAATGGGCATAATTTGAAACATTATTATGAGTTCAATTTAAAGAAGTTTTAATGTTAAGTTAACCCAACTAAACAAATAGTATGTTGGGCTGATGACATTAAACCAAGCGCTTTTTGGGAGACAACCCATACTTATATTTCTATGTATTACTATTTCATTTATTAAGGTAAAGTCTATCATTATGGAACTATTGTGATTAAAGATCCTGACACTGGAAATATATTTAAAGTTAATGGGCATAATTTGAAACATTATTATGAGTTCAATTTAAAGAAGTTTTAATGTTAAGTTAACCCAACTAAACAAATAGTATGTTGGGCTGATGACATTAAACCAAGCGCTTTTTGGGAGACAACCCATACTTATATTTCTATGTATTACTATTTCATTTATTAAGGGTCTTATATATTAGTAGATAATATTCCTACACAATTGCATTTATTATAAATTATGTCAAATATTAGTCTTGGAAGAAAAGTTGGAATTTAATTGAATGAAAAATGAAAATTGCAAAAATTTCGCCACTGGCGCCGACGACGCCCAAGAAAGCGGATCTCGGCACCGGAAGTGCCCATCGAGAGCGTCAGCTTCGTCGAGAGCGGTTGGATGGTTTCTGTGACTTTTGGCAGACTTTGGTGGGATTTTGATCCATAAAAATTGTCGAGAGGTGTTTTTAAAGCCCTAAAAACTTCCTAGGACGCTTAGAAACTTTTTATTTTTGGATTCTATGGCTTGTAATTCCCAAAATACTTAAAGGTATGGAGTTTTCAATAGAATAAATTTTATTAGTTTTGACGCACAGAGATTATATGATAAAGTTACTTCAAAGAAGAGATTGATCAAGGAAAGAGGATTTGTTAATCATGGATTTATCAATCCAAGTGCTCTAGTTGACAATATCATTCTGCAAAGGCGATGAGATGTTCTGTGTTACACTACCGCTGTGGTTGTTTTACTTATAGTGAAGGAATTCTATGCTAATTTACATGGAATTACCTAAGGAGTTTTCTTCGTACAAGGTAAGGACGTACCATTTACTCCTACGAGGATTAATGAATTTTATATGATATAAAATGTTCCAATCAGTCATTATGCAAATTTCACGCCTACACAAGATTTGATGCAAGATATTTATAATTTTCTGACTAATGAAAGTGATATGTGGGAAGTACGAGATGAAGGATATATTAGTTTTCCTGCTTCATCACTTAATCCAATTTTGAAGCAATGACACTTCTTTATTTGTGCAAAATTACTCCCTACTATGAAGATCGGTAGAGTCACCAAGGAGAGTGTTATTTTAAACTATTGTATTCAAATATAAAAACCTATTGTTATAGGTTCAATTATATTTCAATATGTGATGGAAATCATTATGAATTGGCCAATTTATGGACTTGGGCATCTTTCTACAATTTTTCTGATTTGCAGTCAATCCCAAGTGCCATATGAATCTTGGGAAAAAAGTTTTACTACCATGGGAGCCCATGATCCCTAATTATGATTAGTATACTGGTAATGGAAATGAATCACTAAATTCTGCTATTATAGATCATTCTTCACATGCTTCATCTCCATTAATGCCACCAACAGTTGGAAGGTCGCTTGCTTTAGAGAAGAAATTGAAGAAAATTGAATGAGAACTTCAGAGTATTATGAATGCAGTGCGAGATCTCAAGTACCATTTTGATCACCTAGATTCGAGAATGAAAGAGAATTTTGATCACACTGGAACTTTTGAAGCAGGATTAGTTCAGATGTTTAAAGAAAAGCAGTAGATCGAAGAAAATTTGACAGATCAATTCCCGTACTGATCGTTCTACAACATATATGTTCATTACCAATCTATGGTAGATATTAGAGGTGGTGATAGCACTGAAGATGAGGCTGAATAATTGATGATTGTGAATTCTCTACTTATTTAAAAATGTTTACATGTTTACTGCAATTGTGTGGACTTGATTAGGTTTTATTTGGTTTATTCTGAACTTTGAATAAGTGTATAGTATTGTGTCAACATTTAGTGTTGTGGCTTGATTTTAATGCTAATTTATAATTGTCTTACTTCATAGGTGTGAATTCGTGATTTGTAAAATGTTTCTGTAAAAAGTGTCTATTCAAATATAAAGTTAGTTTGTTGTTGTTTGTGAAAATGTTTTTTTGTGAAATGTGTATTTATGAATTTAGTTAAAATTTGTTTTTACAAATACTTAAAAAAACTTTGGAGAAAATTGGAAGGAAATTGAAAATTTGAAAAATCAAAATAGTGTATTTCGGTCCTTCAGCGTCGAAGGCGCCTTCTACCCAAGAGTGGCGAATTAACCCTTTCATTCACAATTTTCACCGTAAACCTCCATTTTTACCCCTTAAGTCACCTTCAACCTTTGGTTTTGCACCTAGGGCTTCATTTTGGGCGGATTTAAGGCGATTTAGAGGCAAAGGAACTTTGAACTTTATCTTCTCTAGGTAAGAGCTACACTTTAAAGTAAAAATTTTTTATTTTCACCAAAGATTTTTGTCACATTGACTAGAATCAAGATTTTGAAATTTTTTGGGATATTTTCAGAAAATGCTTTTGGTGAAAAACTCTTACTTAGTGAATTTTATTTTAAAGTGAATTGCATTTTTTATTTTCAAAATTTTGGGATTTATCAAGAATTTTTATCAAATTTTTATGGATTTCTTATGACACCTTGATCGAGCAAAAGGAAAATAGAATATGACGAGCAAAGGTTTATTAGCTTTAGAGCCAGTGCTTGATTTCAAAGTTTTCAACAAAATAAAAAAGTGATTTAGAACCGAGGCTTTAAAAATCCAGGAGGAGAAGTTGAACGATTGATTATCACTCAGCAGTGGGAAAATTTCTCCTATTTTACTACCGATGCGATATTTGGGATTGTGATGGAATTTTATGCCAACCTTCTTGAGGGTTCTGATGGTTTTGTTTTTGTTCGAGGAAAAAAGGTGGAGTTTACGCCAAGAAAAAATAATGGGTTTTATCAAATAGAAGATGTTTATAGATGCCAGTATAATTCATTTTCTGCTATAGATCAAGCTTTAGATGAAGTTATTTCTTTTCAAACTAGTGAGAAAGGGTCTTGGAAAATATAAAATGAAGTTAAAGTTAACTTTCCCCTTTCTATGTTAAATTTAGTGTCTAAGGCTTGGCATTATTTTATTGCTGGAAGGATGATTCCAGTGAACCATCATAGTGAAGTAACCAAGGATAGAGCCATCCTTAAGTACTTTATTCATAACGTGATAGATATAAATGTTGGCTCTATCATTTATATGAACATTCGATCTATTGCTCTAAGAGAGACCACTGGTGGATTGGCGCACCCTTCTCTAATTTACACACTTTGTGAGCATGCAAGGGTTGATTTCAGACCTGATGAGGATAGGATTGAGCCTCACGGACTGATTGAACTTGCCAACATCAAGACTTATGAGTCCCATGTTGATTGGAGATCTGAAAGACAGGCTAGGGATATTTCTTCTACTTCTAGAACCCCAACTTTTATTGAGCCTACTTCAAGTGACCATAGCAATAGGGAGTTGTTGGACCAGATGATGATTCAATGGGGAGATATTTTGAGGATGGATCATATGATGTAGAATATGGAGGCTAGAAGTTCTCACACTGATGATCTGATTTGCCAGAAATTTTAGTATGATGTTGCTTATGATGATGCTTTAGTAAGATACCTAAGGGGTGACGAAACAGTTAAGTTCCCTATTCACAGTACTTTTACTCCATTTCTGCAGCAGAAGTTAGGTGTCGATAATGAAGAAGATAATGACTGGTGATCTTTTTGTTTATTTGTTTATGTTTCTACTGTGTGATTGTATTATTTGTGTTGTGATGTTATTAAAGACTTTGTTTATTATGTAATGTGAAACTATAATGTGGAAAAATGTTTTCATTTTTGGAGTGTAGTTTAGTTTTGTGCTATTTTCAGTACTTTTTTATGCATTGTGATAGTTATGTATTGTGATTAACTCTTTCTCAGCAAATTTTATATGTATTATGTGCAATTTAGTATTTTTAGCCTTGTAGTTTTCATATTAGCACCTGCAGTATTTTAAATTTATGTTGACAAATCAGAATCTCCAACAGGTATGATTTTTTTTAAGTATTTAATGCTTTCTTTCACCCTTCATTTTTAAAGTTCTTCATGTAAAAATCTTTTAAAACCTTAAGTTTGGGTGGGGGGGAGAAGAAAAATCATTTTTAGAAAAAGTGTAAGAACTTATTTTATTTATCCTCACTTAACTATATTTTCAAAATTTGAAATTTAACATGACCTTTGGTATTACGGGTTAACATGAGATAACTATATTTATGTTTCTAAATATATAGTAAATTTAAGTAAAAAATTTCAATAATAAAGGTTAATTCTATGGGATAAGATATTTGGTAAAAGAGAATAAAGTCTATGTTTTTCTATTTTAAGTAAAGAAATTTGTATTTTTTAAATATTAAAAATCTTAAAAGATTAATGTAAAAAGAAAAACATTAAACTTTATAAAATCTTTAAGTTAATATAAATTTGTTAAGTGAAGAAATGTAAAAGGTTTTTAACTTTAAGAAGATGAAAGTGAAGTTCAAAATCCTTAAAGGCTATCCAGATATAGTAATCCTCACATATAGAAAAGAAACATAAAAGAAAAATAAAAGAAAAAGAAAAGAATAAGAAAAGATGTGGGGAGAAGCTTGAGGAGATGCCTAATTAAAAATTGGCTTCACTTGAATCAACTTAAGGAAAAAGACTTGGACACATTTTTCTAAACTTTTGATTTGAATATTAACTTAATTATTAATAAATTTTTATGAAGTTTTTTTTCGTATGAATTTCCTAAGTGACTTTAATATAAAAAATTACAATTTTTCTTGAAATGAATAGAGAAGCAGAAACCTTAGACTTAATTGCTAAATATCCTTACACCTTTAGTATTAATTAGAGTTGTTTTGAATTTTTCTCAAGTATAACTATTAAGTTTAGAGAACTTAAATATGGAAGTGTAGAAGTTAAATTCTTTTCTATAAGTCATATTTTTATGTATTAGAGGAGTTACTTGAGGACAATTAACATTAGTAGAGAAGTTACTTGAGGACAAGTAACATGTAAGTTTGGGGGATTTTGATACACTGAAAAACACCTTAAAATTTTCTATTTTAAATATACATTTAATGCATATTTTATACCTATTTTTGGTGATATTGCACTTCAATGGAATGTATTTTGATGTTTTCTTACAGGTTGTTGATTTTTAGGGCTTAAAGCAAAAGAAATGAAATTTGGTGTCAAAATGACATTTTTTAGGAGATACTCGCACCGGGAGCGCCAAGTTCAGCGCCGGCGGCGCAGAACAACCGAAAGCTGGAGGACTTTTACTCAGCGCCGACGGTGCTAGACAAGCACTGACGATGCCAGACTAGCATCGACGGCACCAAAGGAAGTTCAGACTCCGTTTCTATAAGGTTCAATGTATATGGACTATTTTTTAAGAGTTTTTAGAGGCACCTCTTGGAGAACCGACCTTGGGATTTATTTAGGGCCAAATTTTATCAGGAAAAAGGGTTCTTCTAAGTTCATTTTTCACTCTACAACATTCCACCAACCTACTTTTCCATAATTCATCTTCATTCCACCACATATTTGATTCAAATAATAATTTTGCTTTCATAGTTTATAGTTTTTGTGGTGAGATTTAGTGTGAAACTTTCTATAAGAGTGTTGGAGAAGGAGAAAAGTGAGATAGTTCTTCTTCTTGCATTTCTAAAGAAAGTCTACAAAGGATTTGCTTTGAGAAAGAGTTCGAGATAAGTTTGTTTGTTTATTTAGTGTTGTAGAACTTTCTTTCATATATGAAATTTATGTTTTGTCGTATCTTTCTCATGAAGTCTGAGTAGTTTCCTCTATGTTTCCCCATACTCTAAGATATGGTGAAATGAAGAGATAACATGGATGTGCCAATATTAATGAATGTGCGATAATATGAATGTGCCATAATTAAAATATAAAATAGATTGTGATGATTTTTCAACTCCGAACTTAATTAACTTTTCAATTTGGCTAATTCATTTTTTAAAATATGTTGTGAAACATATGATCCAGGAAATGGAGTATGCGTTCCACAACAGAGTGAGGATCACATTTGATTTCATGAAGGATAAATTTGTTGGTAAAATTAAGTGCAAATAAATAAGGAAATATTATTTGTTGGCAAATAAATAGAAAAATATTCTTTGTTGGGTGTAGAATTGGAGAATCTTTAGGGTGACAGACTAAAATCGCCAATTTGGTCTTAGTGTTTAAAAATTAAAGCGAGATTTAACCTTCAGGTGAAGGGAAGTGGGAGCTCTGGAGTTGGAGCCGGTATTTTCCTAGCCTAGCTACGAATTTAGGGACTAAACCTAAGATTAACCAATGATTTTCTATGCACTGTATCAGGGTAGAGAATTAAAATTACTCCTATTTAGCACAATACATATTATAAACATTTATCTCATCTCATTTTACTAAAATTTCATTGTAGTGAAAATGATGCTTTTTCACATAAGAAACCTTCATTACATAAACATAGTTAGTAGATTAGTAGTTATTATTAAAAATTTGCATTTCAGTTTTGCTAATTGTTAAGTAATTTAGTTTGGTTAATATCTTAACATTCAAAATTAGTGACAGTGATTTTGTTTGATTTTTTGTAAAATTCCTGAAAAAATTTATCATTGTTAATTTGCACCTTCCCCGTGGGATCAATATTTGGGGCTTAAATGGAAAGTCTATTATTACTTTATAACGATACGTATACATGCGTAGAATCCCATTATTAATTACCTATATTTATATATATTTTACACAGCTTACTTTTCATACAAGAATCAAGTTTTTGGCGTTTTAGTGGTGTCAATTTCATAAATCCTTATATTAGAAAAGTCTGGATCAACTTTTTGGCGTCGTTATCGGTGATTTAGAATACATCGATAAAATAATATTATTTATAAGTTTTTATAATAATTATAAACAAGTTATTGGTAATGGAAACACCAATAATTTAGAATACATAAATACATAATTTTTTATTAAAATACATAATAATTATTTAAAATTATATTAAAATTAATAAGTATAATTTATTTTTTTATTTTAATTTAAAATTCATATTCTTAATTTTTTCTATTAATAAATTATTTTATGAAGAAATATGTAAAGCTACCGTATTCTTCATATTCTTAATTATTGAAATTATTCTAATAATTAAGATAAAATATATATATTAAAATTAAATAATGTTTTTTGCGCTGTTACCATTAAAATATTTAAAATTATGATAAGTTATTAATTTTTTAAGTTAATAAATTATTTATCATCTACTAAATAAAAATTTTACAAAAAAATAAATTATTAATATAAAATTTAATTAATTATTATAATCATTAAATTGCATCAAAATATGTTATTAATAATTTTAAAAATTTATATTAGTTTACATTTATATTTTACTAATCAAGTTTTTGGCGCGGTTGCCGGGGAAGGTAATAGTTAAATTTAACTAAATTAAATAGTTTTGATAAATTAAAAAATTTAGAGAATATATATATATACTATACAAATACATAAAAACAAAAAAATATATATAAAAAAAATCTAAAAAGAAATTTAAATAAGATTGTATTTTTAAAGAATTTTACTTAGCTTACTTTATTTTTTTATGTCAAATATTGGATCTGAAGGTTTAGTACTTTACGATTCAGAATTAGAACATATTACTAGAAAATTTTGAAAATAACAAAGAGAAATTAAGAATTTGAAAGAAATGGTGAATAATATAGAAAATCCAATAAATCAGAATCGACAAAGACCTTCAAAAGATTACACGATTCCGACAACATATGAACCTCGTTTAACTATTCAAAATCCTGATGTTGCTAGTAATTTATTTGAGCTTAAACCTCCTATTACCCAAAATAATCAGTTTGGAGGATCACTTACTGAAGATCCTAACTTACATCTTGCTAATTTTATTAAAATTTTTTAAATATGATGGAGTATCTAATGATGTTGTTAGGCTTAGACTTTTTCCTTTTTCATTAAGGAATAAAGCTAAGGCTTGGTTAAATTCATTAGCACCTGAAACTTTTAGAATTTGGGGAGAACTATCACAAAAATTCTGGTCTAAATATTTTCCACCGTCGAAAACCTCTAAGCTTAAAAATGATATTACATCGTTTTGTCATTTTGAAGATGAATCGATATATGAAGCATGTGAAAGATTTAAGGATCTTCTTAGAAAATTTTCACACCATGCTTTACCAGATTGGTTAATAATTCTAACCTTTTATAATGGATTAGTAGGATCATTAAGATCTATTATAGATGCTGCTGCGTTTGGATCATTAATGTCAAAACCTTTTGATGAAGCATACTCTTTAATTGAAGAAATGACTACTAACAATTTTCAATGGCCCTCTAAAATAGTAAATCCTTAGGGAGTAGCTATTATTCATGAATCTGATGCAATGTCTATTTTGGCATCTAAAATTGCTGTTATTTCTAAAATGATTGATCAAATAGGAGTGAACTATTCTCAAATACCTCCAGTATTAGAGGAAAATTCACTAGGTCAGATTACTGATACTCAATCATCTTATGAAACCTTAAATGATATAAATATTTGAAATAACAATCCCCATTCTAACTATTTTAACCTTGAATGAAAAATCACATTAATTTTAGTTAGAATAATTATAATAATTTGGTGAATACATATGAAAATCTGAATAATCAAGGAAATCTTAGCTTTTGACTTTATTATCCTCCAGGATTTAACTCCAATCCTAACCCACAAGTTAAGCAAAAGAAGTTGACAATGGAAGAAGTGATGTTAAATATGGGAAATCAAATACAGAATCAAGGGGCTACTATTAGAAATATTGAAAATCAATTAAGACATATTGCTACTGCACTTAGTAACGAACCTTTTGAAATTCTTTCGAGCACTGTAGAAGTTAATCCAATGATCAAAATAAAGAGCAATCTAAAGCTTTTCAATTACGAAGTGGAAAAGAATAGAAATAAGGATCTGAAGAGAAACTGAAGTTAATGATAAGAAGGAAGAAATGGAAAATGATCAACAAGAAAATGAACAAACACAGATTCCTTTTGAAAAATCATCACCTCCTTTTCCTCAAAGACTGAAGCAGAAGAATAAAGATAAACAATTTACAAATCTTTTGGAAATCCTTATGAAGTTAATGATAAATACCAATTTTTGTTGAAGCTTTGGAACAAATGCCAAGTTATGTGAAATTTATGAAGGATGTATTAAATAAGAAAAGAAAGTTTACAGATCATGAGACTGTTGCACTCAGTGAAGAGTGTAGTGCTATTATTCATAAAAAACTTCATGAAAAACTAAAAGATCCTGGTAGCTTTACTATACTTTGTGCAATTGGTGAAAGTTTTATTGAAAAGCTTTATGTGATTCAGGAGTGGGTATCAAGCTTATCAATCTTATGCCTTTATCGGTCTTTAAACGTTTAGATTTGGGATAAATTTTCCCTACTACTGTAACTCTTCAGTTAGCAGATCGATCAATAACTTATCTAAAAGGATTTATAGAGGATGTACTGGTAAAAGTGGAAAAATTTATTTTCTCTGTAGACTTTATAGTATCGGATATGGAGGAAGATAAAGAAATTTCTATTATTTTAGAGAGACCATTTCTTGCAACAGGAAGATTTGTAATAGATGTACAAAAAAAAGAATTAATAATGAGAGATAATGATAATGAAGTGAAATTTAATATAACCAAATCTATGAAATATCCTGCAATAGAAAAAATAATGAATGTTTTAGGATGGAAGTAGATAATTATCTAAGTAGTGAACAGTTTAAGATAGGATTCGAGGATAAAGTTAAGCAAGGAAAAATTTTTTAGAATGAACATGAAATTAAAGAAGAAGGTTTGGATTATATTCAAGGCAAATTTGAAACAATAGACTTGATAGAAAACGATAGTAAAAATCTTACTCCTTCAAGTATTAAACCACCTCAACTTGAACTAAAGATATTACCTACCCATTATATTACCTACCCATATATCTTCTGAGTTAACTGAGTTTTAGGAACAAAAGTTGGTAGAAATGTTAAAAAAGTATAAAAAGGCTTTCGGATGGACTTTACCAGATATTAAAAGAATTAGTCCTTCAATTTGTAAGCATAGAATTTTCTTAGATGAACAACATGAACCTAAATCTGATCTTCAGAGAAGATTAAACCCAATAATGAAAGAAGTTGCTAAAAAAGAGATTTTAAAATAGTTAGTTGCTGGAATTATATATCCTATTTTAAATAGTGATTGGGTAAGCCCAATTCACTGTACCGAAAAAAAGGACGAGTGACTGTTATAGAAAATGAGAAAAATGAATTAATACCAATAAGACAAGTAACTGGTTGGTGAATTTGCATTTATTATAGAAAATTAAATATGTCTACCAGAAAAGATCACTTTCCTTTACCCTTTCTAGACCAAATGTTGGATAGATTGGTTGGGAACAAGTATTATTGCTTTTCAGATGGATACATCGGTTATCACCAAGTTCCAATTGCTCTAGAGGATCAAGAGAAAAAAATGTTTACAAGCCCAAATGAAAAATTTGCTTTTCGTAGAATGCCTTTTGGACTATGCAATGTACCTGCAATATTTCAAAGATGTATGATGTCAATTTTTAACAATTCAATAGAACATGGAATGGAAGTGTTTATGGAAGATTTTTACGTATTTGGAACTTTGTTTGAATTATGCCTTAATAAGTTAGAAAAAGTTCTTGAAGAATGTGAAAAAGTCAATTTAGTATTAAATTAGGAAATATGTCAATTTATGGTTGCAGGAGGTATTGTACTTGGGCATAAAATTTCTAAAATAGGCATGGAGGTAGATCCTTAGTAGATCCTAAAAAAATCTAAGTAAAAAAAAAATTCCCACCGCCTACTAATGTTAAAGGGGTGAGAAGTTTGTTTTGACATGTTGGTTTTTAAAGGCGCTACAAAAAAATCAATTTAAAAAATAACTAAGCTTCTATGCCAACTTTTAGAAAAAAATACGAAATTTGATTTTAATGAAGAATGTATAAAAGCATTTGAATTATTAAAGAAGAAGTTAGTCACTGCATCAATAATAGTACCACCTCACTAGGTAAAACCATCTGAAATAATGTGTGATTATCGGCGCTATTTCAGGGGTTTGAGGGGAGTTTCTTGTAAGAAGTTATCGATCACCGAAATCGAAATCCCGTCGCCCGCTTCGGAAGGACGTTGAAGTATGAAATCAAACTGACCCCATATTTTTCATAGTTTAAAATGAAAGAGCACTGTACCTCAAATCCTGTATCTATCCCGAAGGATAACCATAAGATTTGAGGATGAGGCTCGAAAAAATAAACTAAGGAAAATATGACGTCCGTTTGGTCTGTGAAACCTCTGTATTTGCCGATAAGTTCTGCTATTTAATATAAAAGATTAAATAGGGTTTATATTAAGCTGGGTTCAGACATGCTTCCTATAAGGGTAAGCCCCTATAGTTAATTACAACTTAAATGACCAAAGTCACCTAAGAAGACTCTCGATAAAAATCAGGAGATATTTTCTTCAAGGAATTTCAAAGGGTAGGACTTTTCAATGAGATCGGACATAGAGGTCTGAAATGGGATTGACTCAAAATTAGAACATTTTATTGTAGAATCCAAATGAAGAACTAAGGGATATCATTGATCCAGAGGAGAACCTCTGTGACTTCCCAAGCTATCCTAATGTTTGGCTTCAGTTTTGAGGAGAAAAAGTTTGGGTGTTTCATCTTGCCAATTTTCTTAGTTATGGTTATTCATGTGAAACGCTCACACAAATGACCTGGAAGATGTGAGGATTTAGGTCGTGACAAATGAAAACCTCGGAATTCTAAGACGAGCTAGGGCTTATATTGTATAGCAGGGCTATGTGAAGGCCTAAAGATGATCTGAGGATTTACGTTGCGTAAGAAAGCAACTTTGAAGTCCTATGGCTTTGTTGTTTAAGTCTGAGGAAGGAAGATTGGTTTAGCTGGGGAAGACAGGTTTTGCTATTGAAGATGGTCGTGCTGCCACTATGCTAGCTTCAAGCTCCTTGCTGTGACAAGTTTGAGTTATCTAGTGTGTCAAGTT
>NW_018253858.1:18673-21486 GCF_001263595.1 Phalaenopsis equestris | reverse complement strand
CATGCAAATTTGCAGGTATAAAAGTACAGTATGAAAGTACAAGAAGGACAACACTGAAAACTGTAAAAGTGTACTTGGCGAGTCTTCTCGTTCCACTACCTGAAACTTAAAATGCATGTTAAGGCAGTTTATGAAGAGCAGGAAAAGTAAAAGTTTGGTAATTTTCCTAACCCTATGTCATAGTTTGGTGATTCTCTAAAAGTTTAATTAAGGATGATTTCATTGAAAAATATTAAGTTTAATAGACCTCTGCGGTATCCAACAAGTTAGGAAGGGGAAGCAGGTCCATGCCTCCCTCTCACCAACTGGTGAAAAGCCTCAAGTCCATTTAAACTTGATATATTGCTTAATGGTTCATCCCGTAAATACCCTTATCACTCAGTGAGCACTAATGTCTCAACTATCCGAGGATATTAAATTATATGGTATTTTAATCTTTATCAATAATTATAATATCATTCAAACATTAATTAGAGGTTTTATATTAGTGAGTTATCATTTTTAAAAATCAAACCCCTCACCTTAGGATCTTTTAATTTAATTAACTTTCAAATTAAAATAATTAAGTGAAATTTCAATTATACCCTTATTGTGGAAAAGTGAAGAATTGGTTTTGACAATTTAATCCCTTGTGTTTCAATCATCCAAAAGAGCTCATCATGATTAAAATTACCCATTTACCCTTAATCAATCCTAAAACTTAATTAAGGCACTAAAATCCAAAATTATCATTTGCAATTAAGGCTCTCCACTTCATAACTCATTAAATATAACTTAAATGACTTTGAAATTTTTATAGTAACACACTCATGAGTCAATTAAAACATCAGAGGAAAAAATGTAAATTTTTATTTTTATATAATTTTTAATAATTATTTTATTCAAAAATAAAGAATTTCAATATTAATTCATTTAATCAGCCAAAAAAAATTATTTGTACTTAGGAAAATTATTAAAGATTTTGCTAGGTCAGAGAACCACTTGGACAAATTTTTATGATTTTTCAAGTTATATTTTAATTATTATAATTATTGAATAATTTTGAGAATTAATCAAATATAAAATATTACTTAACTTGAAAATTAACTTCTATATTTTTATTAAATATCTGTGAGTCCAAAGAACCCAGAAAAACAAATTCCATATTTTTATGATTTATATTTTATTTATTGTAATTATTTTAGTACAAAATTATGGAAAATTTATTTTTATGCCTTTAAAAATTTATAACTTCACTTAGAAAATTAGGAAAAATATTTTAATTGCTCCCAAGTGACCAAGGAACCAATTGTGACAATTTGGGGCATTTTTATATTTTAGCAATTTTTATCATTTATTAATTATTATTAATTATTTAAAATTTGAAATATACCTTAAAAATCAAATTTTTATTTTAACTATCATTTTATTTTTAGAAAATATCCCTGGTCACAGATAACTCAAAAAACTAAGTTTCATAATTTTTTGAGTTACATTTTGATTTTTAAAAGTCATTTAAGTGTTAAAAGTGGTTTTATCTTTAAAATTTAACTTAAGGTGTCAAATGAACTCAAAATATTTTTGAAATTTTTATGATGAGTTCTCTGGATCATAAATCACAGTGGAGATCCAAAATCAAGTCATTTAAATGTTTAAATTTTTCAAAAGTAATTATCTTAGTGATTTGGTATTTGTAAAATTTGAGGACATTTTAAATGACTTGACCCATGAAATTATTTCCTAAGGTTTCTCTAGTCATGGTGGACCTTCCAAAATTTTCTTAGGATTTTATAACCAATATGATAATTTCCATGATTATTTTAAGGAAATAATGTGAAATAACATGAAAAATAAGGGTCTCTGTATAGGAAGCTCCTCTGACTTTAGAAAAAAACAGAGAATACTTCCCCTCATTCTCTAGTCATGGTGGACCTTCCAAAATTTTCTTAGGATTTTATAACCAATATGATAATTTCCATGATTATTTTAAGGAAATAATGTGAAATAACATGAAAAATAAGGGTCTCTGTATAAATTATTCCACATTATTTTCCTCTGTTCACTGAGCAAGAGAATATTTTTATTTTATTTTTGTGATTTTTCTACACAAAGTTATGGATTTTCTAAGTTAAGGGTATTTAAATAAATAGCAAAAAAGCCCTATTTATCTATTTAAATAGCGTGTGCTGACTAGATCCTATGCAGCTCCGAAGGCATGCGTAGCTGCTGACTCAGCCCGTGGTTTATGTCTCGAAGCGCTGTCCGGCTCGATCTCCTCCATTCCTTTGATGCACGTTTGATAGAATGACTCCCCGTCATTGTCCCCGATAGAATGATCCCGTGCCCGTTCAAACTAAAACCTTAGGATCTCAGCCTAAACTCAACCAAATCACTTTGAGTTTGATCCTATGGACTCGTCTAAGTGAGACGAACACATCCATACGGCTAAGGTGCCATGAAATGAAGCTTAAGTAAATGGAGAACCAAAATAAGCTCGAGAGGAGGAGAAGTTTTGTACCTTTGCTCTGAGAAGGGAGGCTTTGATCAGAGGCACTCTGCACGTTTTTTAGGGTCCAAGGAGGCTAGGGATTGAGTCCCTGGTCTTAGTGTAAGGCCTAGGTATGAATTTGACCAAGCTCGATTTCAGGTGTTGGTCTAGAGCTATGGTTGAGGCTCTGTGGAAGGGGGATTTGATGGAGTTTTGGCTTCTTTCACTGTTGTGAATGTGTGGGTGAAGTTAATTTGTGTTTGGTGGACTGTGGAGGTGTTTTGGGTTCTGTCCTGGTTTCCAGCAAGGTTTTAAGCTCAAAATTGAGCTCCGACAATGGGAATGG
>NW_018253858.1:13333-17144 GCF_001263595.1 Phalaenopsis equestris | reverse complement strand
CTCATCTTGAGTTTCCCCCATAGTGACCCCACCTACTAAGTACTTAGAGGTTGAGACCAATATGTGGAACTTCAGGTTGAGTAAAGAAGAGGGTAGACTTTCTAATGGTGAGGGTGCCATGTCTAGTTTTCTAGGAATAGTCAACAAGAAGAGTCCTATGGCTAAACCCTCGGCTACTAAAGAGGAAAAACTAAAACTCAACAAAAAATGAGGTCAACAAATGGACCCCAAATAGGTGGGGTGTGCTGGGCAAGCACACCGTGTGTATTGGCGTTGATCGATGAGATCAACAAAAACCAATACAGACTCCTAAGTCAACAGACCCAAAAGTATGTGTGGAGTTGTGTGTGTGATTTGTTTCTTCCAGGGAATTAGCGGGTGATCGTCTGGTTGAAATCAAGTAGTAGGGACTCTCGCTGGGGATCAGAGAGTGGATTTTGAGTTATGAAATTTTAAAGATTTCCAAAGGATGGGAGTCAAAATGTAAGTGTTAACCTCGAGGTGGGAATTGAAATTCAAATATCCACTCAAAAAGAGAGAGAGAGAGAGAGAGTCGGAGCGGAGTGTAAGGATTGTAAGGATCGACCTCGAATGTAATGAATCGGAAATGTAGGACTGATTCAGAAGTGAGAATTGAAATGTAGGTCAATTCTCAAAAAAAAAAGTGTCGGAATGTAAGGACCAACTTCAAATGTAATGAATCAGAAATGTAGGACTGATTCGGAAGTGAGAATTACAATGTAGGTCAATTCTAAAAAAAAAGAGACAGTGTCGGAATGGATGTATGGACCGAACTCAAATGTAATGAATCAGAATTGTAGGACTGATTCGAAAGTGAGAATTGAAATGTAGGTATCAATTCAAAGATGTGAGAATTGAAATGTAGGTATCAATTCAAAGATGTGAGAATCAGGATTTAGGTACTGATTTGAAGATGTGATATGAAATTTACAAAGAGCTTGTGATGTTGAATTTGCAGTAGTGTGTTATGTGCGAAGGTTGATTTTGAAGAAGTTTTAGAGTTCTGTGGAGTTATGTGCAGAATGTGAAATTCTGCAAGGATGTGCAGAGAGTTAGTGTAGATGACGATGGTTGTGCTGGGCGCACAAAGAGTAGAAAATTCTGAAAACAGAAGAATCTACTCAACAGGTTTGTTTTATTTTCTTGTTTCTTTATCACAATTGATTTTTCAAAAAAAAAATATTTTTAAAGTTTTAATTTTAATTGGTTGATTTTTTTTAAAAGAAATTTGTTTTGTTATTTATCCATTTATGATTATCTTTTATTTGTGTTTTATTTATTGTTGAAGATTTGTTATTTCGTTCTTTCTTCATTGAATTTTTGAACCATCGCATGGTTCGCGACTTTCTTTGTTCATTGAAATTCTGAACCATCGCATGGTTCACGGCTTTCATCCATCGCAGAAAAAGGCAATTGAAAAGAAGGGAATTGACAAAAAGGCACAACTTGAGAGAAATTTTCATTAATCTGCTTCAATAAAGATGCTACAGATCAAACATAGGCTAATGCCTCAAACAGGGTACATCTTGTAATACATGCTGAAATATATTGAGAGTCGTCTCAAGATATGAGTACATCATAGACTGATTACATCAGATACATGTCATGCTTGTTAAAAGAAAGCAAGTGAATCCTCTATGCTTGGTATATTGAGCTCAAGCATACCTTCTAAGTCATGCTCCAGGACAAGAGTTCCCTTCGCATGTACTTAGAGGTACAACCTTCTCATAGCTCATAAGAAAACAACTCTTCCAATTCCGGGCCCAGCTGGAATCCATATGGTATTTTACTATCATCCATTCTGCGGAAGATTACAGACACCCTACAGTGTCGTACTCCTGGAATGCAGTGCTTGACAACGTCTGCACCGTTGCCCTTGAGAACAAGTACTGAACCAACTAGAAAAGGAATCTCCACAGACCTACTGAATTCACCAGGGCCGATAACATCGTATTTGTCTCCCAAATAGGATGTTTCTCTTGCTCATAAACAAAATAATACAAAATGGTCTAATGAAATCGTGATGGTCAATGTGGGGAGGAATGCAGTCACCTTCTTCATAAATTTTGATGATACAACTATTAGGAATGCAAGTGGTGGGTAGAATATTCCACTTAACCATTCTCTTGATCATCCGTTTTATCATTGGTGGTAATGGATCCACTTGGTCGTACCTGAGGATCCTAGGCTGATTTCCCTGTCTATCGTTTTTAAAATTGTAGCACAGCCGCATTGGATGGTGATTCTTCCCTTTCCCCGCATCCATTTCTTCGGCTCAGAATATATTCTCTCCATGAGAGGGCACGCTCGACCTCTAGATGCAGTCCAGGATGCTTCTTTCATCAGTTTCAAAGAAAACCACAATATGTTGATAAACTTTCTCTGAACCTCTTCATAGAACTCGAATTCCCTTTTATTTACTTTTCTTATTTTGTAGTATTCTACCATACCGGGAGTTGGCAGCTGCCTGGGGCGTTCCTTCCTCCAGGCCTCGGCGTGAATCTAAACTGACGCTAACTGATCTGAAATATGAGATCCAGCCTCAAGTGGGATGTATGATACTGGGCTCCATGGTGCGCACTGATCCGTCCCCAGTGGGACATACGGTTCATTTTCCACAAAATCTGGAGTTTGAAACTCGTTGATGCTTGAAGTGTATTCTTCTAAGGTGCTGAAATGCTATAGATGTAGAATGTTGTAGTCCGGGCATTCTACAAATGCGCCCGTGACTGACGTCCTGGCTGGTATATTAATGTTGCATGTTGGGCAACCTATACACAAGATATCTGGGACTGGGGGCACATCTGATCCTGTCACAAATCCTGACTTTTCATCTGTAGTAGGCAGGCAAGCAGAAGTTTCTCTCAGATCTGGATCGTAAATATGTCCCTCAGGAATGGGGGTAAGAAAACTGCTCATGTCTCTTTGGCGCTTGCGCTCTTGTCGCAGAAAGGCTCTCTGTTTCTTTCGGCTTGCATTTCTGCGTTGCATCCTCCGGAGTGGAGTATTTGGTAGTTGTTCACTATGGGCGGCTATTAAACCCCATGTTGGAGTAGCTATCATGGAGGGGAGTCGGCTGGGCCCCTCCATTGGATCTTGTTCCGCTATCATGATTTTACCTTTACGTGACACATTATCTTGAGTGGTCACTCTCCACAGTGAAGGCAGCCCCTTTTCTTCTGTCTTTATTTCTGACTACGTCCATTAGAGGACCCTCATAGTCCATATCAACTTGGTTGAAATCCACGTTGAAATCTATGACACCTCTTTGTGGCATCATCTCTTCATTCAGTGCAAGGTTCCAGCCGTCTTGGAAGGCAAAAATCAGCCTCTGTCCTGAAATTCTTCTGTAGACGATAAGAAAAATGTCAGTGGGCCGAAGCTCGGCATGAACAGGAACGAAACAAAGTATTCATTAAGGTAAATTTTAGTTTGTTTTAGAGAAGAGAATTATTTAAAGGATTACTCATTTTATGTGTGAGTTTTATTTAATTTAGTAGGGTATTTAAATTCCAAAGTAGAAAAGAGAACGTGTAAAGTTCAAAAAATATTCTCAAAATTTTCATTATATTGAAGTTAATTACAAAATTTGGACCCAGTCATGGACATTTGGCCACATAGATAACCCTAAAACAATCAAAGTTTCAAAGTTTTAAAGCAAGCAGAGACAAGCGGAGGCAGGCGGCATCAGGATGCGTAATAAGTTTTAAGGTATCGTCCATTTATCGGTAACATGGGTCTTTCACCCCGTAAGTCCACTAACTGGTAGGCTCCTTCTGTATAGACCCTC
>NW_018253858.1:10679-12599 GCF_001263595.1 Phalaenopsis equestris | reverse complement strand
CACGAGGCAACAGTTGGGTGTAGCACATTCGGAGGCTGGTGTAAGACCACCCCATGCACTTGGCATTGGTGACATCTTCTGGTTGTATCCATACAATCAGACATCATTGCTGGCCAATAATATCCGAGTCTTTTTATCTTTATTTTCATTTTTGGTCCTGACTGGTGAGCGCCACACAATCCGGCATGTACTTCTTTGACAAAATTCTGTGCCTCGGCTCTGCTCAAACACCGTAGCCACATTTGGTCGAACGATTTTCTGTAGAGAACACTTCCCACCAAGGAGTAAGACATATCCCCTTCTTGTGATGTGGTGTGCCTTAGACTTATCTTCTGGCAGCTTTCCAGTATGCAAATATTCTATTAATGGCTTGCGCCAATCTTTGTTGATGTCTGCAATTGCATTTATTGTTTCTTCTTTTCCAAGTTTATGTAAAGTTTTGAAGTCTCTTCGAGACAAGACTCGTCTTCCTTGCACCGTGACTTCGATGGAATCCTCCAGGGGACACGCCATTTCCTTAGAGAGTTTTGCTAGAGCGTTGGCATGAGCATTATCTCCCCAAGGAATCCGGTAGAAATTCACCTCAGGAACCTGCTCCAGGAAGTTCATCGTGTACTGATGGTATTCTGCTAGTCTTGGTTTTAGAATTCTGTATTGTCCGACGACTTGTTGGATGACGAGTTGAGAGTCACCATAAATGGCAATGTTTGTTATATCCATTGAAATTGTCAATTTCAATCTGATGATAAAAGCTTCATATTCTGCTTCCGAGAGTCACCATAAATGGCAATGTTTGTTATATCCATTAAGATTGCCAATTCCAATCCGGTGATTAAAGCTTCATTTTCTGCTTCATTGTTGCTGCACGGCTATGTCAGGTGATATGAGGACCTCAACATACCCTTATCTAGCATAATAAAGATCAAACCAATCCCTGCTTTGCCTGGTATAACTGTGCCTGATCCTTTGTCTTTCCTGGCCAATGAAGCACCATCGAAGTACATTTCCCAGAGTTGCGCACTAGAAAATTCCATCTGTAGTATTTGTTCGTCTGGTAACTCTTCGTTGAGAGAGGACCCAGCTTAGTGGTGTGCAGCGAGAAAATCTGCTAGTATCTGTCCCTTGATAGCACGAAGGGGCACAAAAGTTAGATCAAATTGCATTAAGATCATTGACCATCACGCTAAACGTCCAGAGAGTGTTGGTCGGGGCATCAAAAATTGAAATGGATTAACTTTCAAAATTAGGGTGATATTATGAGAAAGCATGTAATGTCTAAGCTTTTGAGCTGTGAAAATTAGTGTCAGAATATGCTTCTCAATAGGTGAATACCTTATCTCCGTCGGTAATTGACGAGGACTCAAGTAGTAGAGCACATTTTCTTTTCCCTCCTCATTAATTTGGGCTAAGAGGGCTCGGTATAAAGTATCAACTGTTTCCCTGGGATAGGGGCTGCCAAAACATGAGGTGTCATTAAATATTTGTTTAACGTCCTCAAAGGCCCGCTGGCATTTCCCTTCCCAAATAAATTTGGCGTCCTTTTTAATTAATGCCAAGAAAGGCTGATACCTACCTGATAGATTAGAAATAAAGCGTCTCAGATATGTCAACTTCCTTTAGAAGGAACGTAGTTGTTTCAAGGTTTTAAGGGGAGACATTTCCAAGATAGCTTTAATCTTATTCGGGTCGATCTTGATTCTCTGATGACAGACAACGAATCCTAGAAATTTCCCGGAGGTGACGCCAAAGGCACTCTTTAAGGAATTTATTTTAAGATCATATCGTCGTAACCGTTCAAACACAATCCTCAAATCGTACAAATGGTCTATTTTCTGTTTACTTTTGATGACCAGATCATCCACGTAGCATTCTACTTGATTGTGAATGAGGTCGTCAAAAATCTTCGTCATTGCATGCTGA
>NW_018253858.1:8999-10623 GCF_001263595.1 Phalaenopsis equestris | reverse complement strand
CGGTGTTCTAAAAGCTGTAAGCGCTGCATCCTCGGGAGCCATCTTAATTTGGTTATATCCCGATGATCCGTCCATGAAGGAGAAAATCTCATGTGTTGAAGCGATGTCCACCATCATTTCCGGTATAGGTAGTGGAAACTTGTCTTTTGGATATGCTTTGTTCAAATCTCTGAAGTCGTCACAAATGCGGATCTGTCCATTTTTCCTTTTAACTGGTACAATATTGGCTAACCACGTGGGGTATTGCTCTTCTCTAACCAAGTTGGCGTCTATCAATTTCTTTACATCGGTGATGACTTGTTGTTCTATTTAAGGGCGCATTCTCCTTGGGGCTTGTTTTACTGGGGTTATATTCATGTCCACCCCGAGTTTATGGACTGCAACCTCTGCTGACAGTCCTGACATTTCATCGTAGCTCCATGCGAAACAATCTTTAAATTCTGCTAATAGTTTGATCAGTTCTGCAGATTCTTTGTCATCTAGTCGAGAACTTATAAATGTAGGTTGGGGTCATTCTTCAGTCCCAAGGTTAATCTCTTTCAATTCATGCACAGTAGATTTAATTTCTTCCTCAAATTCTGGGGGAGCATCTTCTATTGGTTGATCAGTAGAGTCATCCTCTATATCGGGGCAATCCTCTTTTGACTCACCAGTAACAATCATGCAAAATTCAGAATTATCGACTGGTCCGACTGTACCAAATCTGAGACCCTCTTTTGAATTTGGAGTTCAACTTTTACCATTCCATAGTTTTTTCAAAAAGTTGAAATTTATCTTTTAGCATTTATTTTGGTAATGTCCCTGCTAAATTAACTTTTTAACACAAGGCGAGAAGTAACCAAAAGGCAATTCCATTAATTCATTAGAATCATCATCGAAATTTATATGTTTTTCAAGCTCAGTAGAGGTAGAAGCACAGTAACATTTGATCGGCTTGGAACCAACGCTACGAACTTCCTTGACCTTTAAACTCTCGATCTTTTGAGGGAGAATCGGGGTGAGGGTCATAGCATTCACATAGTGGTTTATCCGATCATACATTGTTTCATATTCATTCTTTTCTGTATCTTCTAGGGATATCTCGTACTGAGGTCTCTTCTCCGCATCCCCGTCCTCGACCTTGGGTGTGTGAACTAGAAGAACCTCCACCAACTCGTTGTAGGGGAGTGGTAGAAGGTTGTTGAAGCGGAGTTGTATGGCCTTCTTTTTTTTATTCTCCTGAATCTTCATCTTTGTTTGTCAAAATCTCGCGCGAGAAGACAGTCTTCTTTAGAGGCGCGTAGTAGGAAGCATCTTCATGGATACCAACTTCACGCACTGAAAATGGTTGTAGGCCTCCCTTGATGCAATTTTCCTGACCATCTTTGCGATATTTCATGCACTGGTGTAGGGATGATGGAACCATATTGTGCTCGTGAATCCATGATTGACACAATAGAGCTTTAAAAGAGGTCTCGGCATCGATGATATGAAATTTAACGGTTGTTATGAGTTATCCGACCTTCATAAGTAATGAAATTGATCCAAGGGCTCTTTCTCCCTTTTGGTTGAATCCTCTGAACATCATCTTATCGGGGATGAGCTCCTGAATGTCGAAGTCCAAATATGCTAACGTCCGTAGACT
>NW_018253858.1:8026-8288 GCF_001263595.1 Phalaenopsis equestris | reverse complement strand
TAGATTAGACAACAAGTTCATCGGACTCAAGTACAATTTGAGGATCATTTTGAGGATCGAGATCGCAACTAGCTTGGTCATAATCAGTCACGTTATTGCCAGAAATAGTCAAAACGTAGCCAAAATCACAATCATTATATTCATAAGACCCCAGCGGGACAAAATGATAATCATACAAACTCAAGGGTTCGAGGATTTTCTTCCCTAAATCTGAGACAACCAATCTAGTAGAGGGAGCCCCTATCCTACCCCCCTTGCTATC
>NW_018253858.1:7162-8015 GCF_001263595.1 Phalaenopsis equestris | reverse complement strand
CTTCTTTTTCTAGTTCTTTGTCCTTGAAGATGACGGATTTTCTGGCGAAATCTTCTTCTCGGGCTCGGTAAGCTGCAGACTCTGAATGGAGGCTTGTTTTGATGTAGACTGTAGTTTGTTCAGTATCTTCTTAGATGATCTACTCCATACCTCATTCCATCCTTCTTCAATATTTGTAGAAGCTTGTTTCGATGAATTCTCTATCCGATTGAGGACCTTCTTGAGTTCATCCCAAGTTGTACTTCATCCCTCTGTTCTGAGATATGTATCAATTGAGGAGATCGACTCAGCTGAAATCATGTTTATGTAACCTTTTTCAAGTTCTCTCAAATACTCCTTTGGGATTTTTATATTCTCTTCCTTGAGGTTCTTCTCGAGCCAGTCCTTAAAGATGAAACACTTGTCTATAGTATGCCCAAGCAACCAGTGGTATGGGCAATAATTTGGTTCATTCTTCTTATCCACCTCTTCGGGTTTCTTTGGATCGGGCAGTTTGAATTGTGGTTTCTTCATCAGGCTTTTGAATATTTTTTGTACAGCTTCATCTCTGAAGGAATAAACGACTTTCTGTCGCTCTAAAAGGGATATTCTCTTACGCGCTCTTCGAGGTGATCCTTCTTGAGACTGCCGTTAGTTGGATTGACTACTCTGTTTCTGAGAGTACAGTGATGAATATTGACGAAGCTCTTCTGCATATATCTTTATCGGCTGCTTTTCTTTATCGATGGTCGCTACTACTCCTGATTTCTTTTTGAACACTCTGGTTACCTTAGCCTTTTTGTGTGGCTACATGTGCTTAATTTCCTCTTGAAGACTGATGCCTTTATTTAGTAGCTTCTCGAAGGATTTGATG
>NW_018253858.1:4686-6904 GCF_001263595.1 Phalaenopsis equestris | reverse complement strand
CCCTGACAAGCTGCTGACGAACTGCTGATAGAGTAGAGCTTCGCTATTCCTCGTGTTGCCACAATTGACTCAAAAATGTGCTATGTGCTGTCTAGGATTTCCAGTCCCATCGAATATCTTGAAGTTTGGGGTCACAAAACCCTTGGGGAAAGGGACGGCATCGTACTCCTCTGGGTAAGGTCTAGCCTTTAAAATTGATGCACCGCCCTTGGACTGGGCTAAGGCCTCCTGGACTTGTTCAACCATTTGTTTGAACTCTTTTTCTGGCATGGCTCCTGATGGAGAATCCTTCATTGGTTGTTCTTCTTTGTCTGTCGAAGTAGCCTCCCTTCTTTTATCTACGATGTGTAAGATTTCTGGCTAATTAATCTCTAGAGAAGCCAATCTTGGTGCTTGTGATTGCCCCTGAAGGGTGGCCATGGCGGTCATAGCTGCAGTCATCTCTTCTATTCTTTTCTCCAGTAGAACAACTTGCTCATCCCTTAGGAGGATAACCCTACTCAGCTCATCTACGACATTCTCTTCAGTGTGAGGTTGAGCCTCGCGCATAGATGTGGTAGCTCTGGTTTTGATCATCTGGACATCCATGAAATCCTCCTCCAAATAATCACTGTAATCAAAATCCTCGTTGTCACTATTGACGGAAACTCCGTGTTCTCGAGCTAACTCAGAAATCTCGATCCTGAGTTTCTTAACTTTTTCCTCAATTATCGATTCCTTAATTTCTTTAAGATCTGGAGGACCTTGATGGAAATCCTCAACTTGTTCCTCCATCTCGCTGGCTATTGTCGCGACGATGTCAGATATTCCAGGCACTGGTTTTACTTCCTGTCCTGCGGGCTCACTGAACAGTATCGGTACAGCGACCTTGGGTACCCATACCCTCTTCTTCTTCAAGGATGATGGCTCAGGATGGGACGTCTTCGTAGAGACATTGGTATGTCGAGGGAAGGTATGTTCCCCGTGGTGTAGATCGGCTACAGTGTCAGGTAATCGTCTTGTCTTTCTTTCCGTGATTTTAGGAATGACGGGTAAACTTCTCGGACCCGGTCTTGACTTAATCGGTCGGCAACTAGCGGTCCTGGTGGTGGTATGGTCAGTGGTGATCATAGCAGTATTGACTCGATTTCCCAAACGGAGCCAGACGGGAACACAGGTAGGTGATTTTATAGTCGACCTACGAGATTTTCTAGCGGACTTAATATCCTTCAAAATTTCATTCTTCATTTGAGGGGAAATTGCATGTCCCACTCGTTTAAGTAATTCACTAACCGAACATTCTTCTTTTGTAGCAAGCCATCTGAAGACTGCACTAACTCGGATGATGGGGATGAATTTCTTTCCCTCCTCACCATGTCCATGAAGTGATGGTAATGCGACAGTAATCTTCCCGATACTCTCATATCCATAAGTATCTGTCAGAGGATGGAATCTACTCCCTCGTAGGAGTGGATAAATTGATGGTAATACCTCTTTAATTTGATGAGGCTCCCCCTCAACGGATGTGTTTTCTTTAGTGGTACAGTCCTTGAGCTCGACCTAATTTCAAATATTGGTGGTGGGACAGTTAATCCCTCAATCGGGTCTTCAACGACCATCACTTCTTTCCCCATGGCAGCAGCAGGGATAACAGGCTTGAGAGGTGTCGCGACAGCAGTAGCTTTAGCCTTCTTGCAAGCAGGGAAGTCTTGAAGGCAATTTAAGCTGAATTTTGCAGACGGTTCTTGCATTTCCGGAGCAGCGATCTTCATTACCATGAATGGGGCTTTCCTAAGGATAACCTCAAGGTCTTCAAATCCAGCTCAAAACTTGATGGTGGGAGCGACATTACGGGCGCTGCGGTCCGTTGGCAGGTTGCCGGAAAAGGTCAGCGTTGGGTAGGCCATTACAGCGGGCTTTAAAACAGAAAGTTTTAGGGTTAGCTATATGGCTAAACAACTTGTAGCTATATGGCCAAAAACCTCAAAATCTTTAGTGAAAGCACTGAAAATGGAGGTTGATCCGTAGACCGGGCGGGTCTTAATTTACAGGTAATTTTAACATCTTTGTTTAAAAAGGTGTAAACTTTAATTAATATTTCAAAGTGCACGCAACACAACACGATTTGGTTTAATTTACGAAATAGCAAGTCAAATTTTGGAATGTGAAAAATTTTAGGACCTAATGCGGGACCCATTAGTGGCAGAAAATGCCCAGGTGGAATTAGTCCACCGCAAAA
>NW_018253858.1:3235-3737 GCF_001263595.1 Phalaenopsis equestris | reverse complement strand
GTGTTTCATCCTGCCAATTTTATTAGTTAGCGCTTATATTCGTGTGAAACAATCACACGAATGACCCGGAAGATGTGAGGATTTAGGTCGTGACAAACGACAACCTCGGAATTCTAAGACGAGTTACGGCTTATATTGTATAGCAGGGCTATGCAAAGGCCTAAAGATGATGTGAGGATTTATGTTGCATAAGCAAGAAACCTTGAAGTCCTATGGCTTTTTTGTTTAAGTTTAAGGAAGGAAGATTGGTTTTGCTGGGGAAGACAGGTTTTGCTGTTGAAGATGGTCGTGTTGCCCACCATGCTAGCTCCAAGCTCCTTGCCGCGACAAGTTTGAGTTACCTAGTGTGTGAAGTTGCAATGTCAAATCAGGTGGCCTTATGGTTGAAGTTCTTTAAATTTTATGAGGGCATATTAAAGTTGATTAGAGCGACACCGGTTAGGATCCTACGGTTCCCTCGTTCCGGCATCACTATTTTCTATTGGATTCACTTAGTCCAAAT
>NW_018253858.1:1257-2982 GCF_001263595.1 Phalaenopsis equestris | reverse complement strand
TGCATGTTAAGGCAGTTTATGAAGAGCAGGAAAGGTAAAATTTTGGTAATTTTCCTAACCCTATGTCATATTTTGGTGAGTCCCTAAAAGTTTAATTAAGGATGATTTCATTGAGCGAAGAATACTAAGTTTAATAGGCCTCTGAGGTATCCAACAAGTTAGTAGGGGAAGCAGGTCCATGCCTCCCTCTCACCAACTGGTGAAAAGCCTCAAGTCCATTTAAACTTGTTATATTGCTTAATGGTTCATCCTGTAAATGCCCTTATGACTCAGTGAGCACTGATGTCTCAACTATCCCCAAAAATAGGGTAATTATCACTTATCATTTAATTTGAAAATCATGTGGGTGAAGACCCGTAAAGAGGCAAGTTAGTGTAATTTGAACACTTAGCCAAATTTTTAAACCTAATTGGGCTTAGTGGTGTTTCAAGGATGTTTGATTTAATTATGTTTATTTCTCTAATCCTTGTTGAATCAATTTTTGATTTAGCCTAAGTCACCACTAAGCCTTTAAGACCTAGGTGGGTGTCTTGATTAGTTTTGAAAATGGTTAAGCTTTAAGTGGTCATGATTTGGATTTTATTTGAAAATCAAGATAGGGGTATTAAATTGATTAATTATTGACTTTAAAATTTATACCCCTAAGTCCAGGATCATCTAATTTTAATAAACTTCCAAATCTTAATATTATTTTTAATAAACTTCCAAATTTTAATAATTTAGAAATTTATTAACTTATCTTTTTAATGAGGAAAGTGAAATTGGTTTCTACAAATTGACCCCTTTGTGTTTCAAGCATCAAATAAATTGATTAAGATCAGAGGTTACCCATTCCGCTCTTGGAATTAGGCCTAAACATTTGCCCCTAAGGCTCTAACGCTTCATAATTTGTCAAATTCAATTCAAATGACTTTAAAATTTTTATTCTACCTCATTCATGGGTCAATTGAGACATCAGAGGAGAAAATGTGATTTTTCAAAATTTAATTTAATTTATGTACTTTTTTTCATGCAAAGATAGGATTTTTCACAGAAAATTCCTAACTTGGCCAAGATAAATTATAATCCCTTGAATTTTTTTATTAGAGGTAAACCTAGACTAGAGAAGCCTTTGGAGCAAATTTCATAACTTTTTGAATTCTCTGTGATTTATTAGAATTATTTTAAGTTTTGGGTTATTTAATAAAAATAAAATATTTTGGGAGGTGAAAATTAAGTTTTCTATTTTTGAAAAATCTCTCTAAGGTCAGAGAACTCATAGGAACAAATTTTATATTTTTTTTTTATTTTTCCTTGATTTATTGGAATTATTTTAATGAAAATTCATTTTTAGCCTTTCAAAAATTATTCTTAAGCTTTGAAATTCAATATATTTATTTAGAGATTTAGGAAAAATATTCTAATTGTTTCTAAGTGATTAGGAAACAATTTAGAACATTTCTATGAGTTTTATTATTTTTGTAATCTTTATGAATTTTTAATTATTTAAATATTTAGAATAGGCTAAAAATCAAATTTTTATTTTAAATATCATTTTATTTTTAGAAAATATCCCTGGTCACAGAGAACTCAAAAAACTAAGTTTCATAAATTTTTGAGTTATATTTTGATTTTTTTTAAAATCATTTAAGTGCCAAAAGGGGTATTTATTTTTAAAAATCAATTTAAGTTATGAAATGAACTCAAAATATTTTGAAACTTTTATGATGAGTTCTCTGGATCATA
>NW_018253858.1:0-611 GCF_001263595.1 Phalaenopsis equestris | reverse complement strand
GCTCATGTAGGACGCCTCCGTCCACGTAGCTGCTGACTCGGCTCGCTGTTTATGTCCCGAAGCGCTGTCCGGCTCAATCTCCTTCGTTCATTTGATACACGCTTGATCAAACGGCTCCCCATCGTCATCCCCGATAGAATGATCTTGTGCCCGTTCACACTAAAACCTTAATATCTCAGCCTAGACTCAACCAAATCACTTCGGGTTTGATCCTATGGACTCGTCTAAGTGAGACGAACCCATCCATATGGTTAAGGTGCCATGAAATTAAGCTTAAGTAAATGGAGAATCAAAATAAGCTCGGGAGGAGGAGAAGTTTTATACCTTTGCTCTGAGAAGGGAGGCTTCGATCAGAGGCACTCAGCACATTCGTTAGGGTCCAAGGAGGCTAGGGATTGAGTCCCTGGTCTTGGTGTAAGGCCTAGGTATGAATTCGACCAAGCTCGATTTCAGGTGTTGATCTAGAGCTATTTGTAGAGGCTCTATGGAAGGGGGATTTGATGGGGTTTTGGCTTCTTTCACTGTTATGAAGGTGTGGGTGAAGCTAATTTGTGTTTGGTATACACTGGAGGTGTTTTCGGTTCTGTCCTGGTTTCCGGCAAGGTTTCAAG
>NW_018253857.1:8067-9098 GCF_001263595.1 Phalaenopsis equestris | reverse complement strand
TTTTTTTTTAACTCAAAGTGTTATGTTTTAAACTCTAGAACTTCAAGATATTTAAATCACTAAATCAAGCCTTCTATAGCAAAGGTGTGTATTATTTGGTTTAATTCAAAAAATTAATTAGTTAAATTGGTTCTTATTGAATATAAATTTATTCTGTGAGGTATGACCATGACCAAAGTGATATAGAAACTCTTTGGGAGAAGTAAAGGGAGATAGAGAGGGGAGAAATAATGGAAGAGCACGCACAGCGTTCCCCATAAAGGCAAACTAGGGTATTCTGAGACCCTGTGACCCATTTTATATATTATAACTAACAGACTATAAGAGAGAATGAGAGAGAGATCTCTCTACAAGAGGTTCTAGAGAGAATGACAGCGACTTTATATATGCTTAAAAATATAAGAATTTGACACCACAACTATAAGATTTAAATCCTCGACAACGGCGCCAAAAATTTGATACAACTTTTAATATACAAGAATTTATGAACTCAGATTTATATATTTATAATGATTTTGTAAAGTCACAATTTCAAACGCAAGTATACGTTTCGCTCAAGTAATACAGGGCTCAAGTGGAGTCCCGTTTATCGATCCCACATGAGAACCGAGATAAGAGGTCCTTAATCAAATTCTAATTTACTACTATTAGTCCTTAGTTTGGAAGTGCGATTTAAGAGGTTTTACTAACAGATACTCCTAAATGTAAGTCTTAAGTTTAACACAACTGATAACTACTCCTATGTGCAAATATTAATTCTAAAGAGACACATTTCTGGAGGAATTGGTTTGAAAAATTTTGAGATAATAAAAACTAGTATTCTTATGCAATGAATCGGATAACGTAAAGGAATGAGATGCAATAAATATTCTATGTGTCAAATATGAGCAATCCAATTCCTTACTCTTTGGTACAGGCATAAAAAACATTGACTAATCTTATGTTTGTTTACTGACTTCGTGGCTAGGTTAGGAGGATACCGGCTCTCACTTCAGAGCTCCCACGTTCCCCTCGCCTGAGGGCTAACATCT
>NW_018253857.1:3973-7715 GCF_001263595.1 Phalaenopsis equestris | reverse complement strand
TTTATTTAACCAAAGCAAATCCACTAGATAAGTGTTTACAAAAGTCAAAAGATAATGAAGAACACAATACTTAGCTTTTCCCTTTGAAAGAAAGACGAATATCTCTCCCACAAAGTCTCTCGCCAATCCATGCAATGCTAGAACATCTCCTTACAAATTCTCTCAAAATCTCCTCTCCAATCTCTTCAAAAGGGTAGAATTCTACATTTCTACTCCTATTCTAAAAACCCTAAACTTTCTCCACACTTTTCCTAACATTCCTCTCACAAAAAACCCACTATTTCTAACCTAAATTTGTTTTTTTAAAGTGTAGGAATGAAGTTTGAAGAGTTGCCACAAGAATCCTTTCAAAAAGCGTCCAAATACGTTGAATTTCGGTCCATAACCCGTTATGTTCCGGCCCAAACCCGCCAAAAGTCAGTCCATAGTCATCCCGGGCGCCGTCGGCGTGCTCGAGGGCACCGTCAGCGAGCTTTTCTATAATATTTTGGTCTTCTCTGGTAAATCTCTCCGTCGGCACCGTTTTGGACGCCGTCGACTAGCAGACTGCGCAACTCCACCTTTTCGCTCCGTTTGGCTTCGTGTTAGCTCTGTTTCGCCCCATTTCAGTTGTGTTGTGTTCCTAACAGATAGTCCTACAATATAAGCATGAAAATAACCTTCCTTTAAAGTGTAATCTCATTCAAATATATGCAAGAAGTATAAAAGAGATTAAGCATCGAAAGACTTATCGAAAGGTGACAGGGCAAAATTTCATTTCTTGCTCGTTTTTGCTCCAAATTGCACCATTTTTGTTTCTTTTTCTCCAAAAGTCCATTTCTTGTACCGAAAACCAAAAATATTTAAAATACCTTTCTTTAAAGAGCAATATCATTAAAATTAAGCTTAAAATGTATATGAAAAATCAAGCATTTTTTAGGCGTGTCAGAGAATAACCTATAGAGACCGAAGACTAGAGAGGCCAAAATACCCCTCATACTGTTATGGACCTCTTGCTATTTATAGACGAAAAAGGGCCTAAAAAATTACATGTGTGCTGTAACTTTAATAGAAGCATTTTAGGACATAATTGCTTTTGTCGTGCATTTTCATATTTATAATTGATTCTAACATCTTTTAATATAGCCTGAACCTTCTGGTTGGTCAGTCCTAGAGTCAGTCGATTGAGCTGACATAAGAATTCATTTTGATACCGATCCGCCTTTGCTCTGGAAAGTCAGACAGTCTTAGTATAGTTAATCAAATTGCTTGACTATGTTTCTTTGTGGATTTTTGTAGATCTTGAGTGGAATTTTTGATAGCCTGATGTTGATACTTATGACATTATAGAGGGTATTAGACTCTCATAGGTCATTTGCATAGATGACTTGCCCTTGTTGGCTGGGGTGACCTTTTGAGCATCAGACTAGTCACCAGCCCTTTGGTTAATTAGTAGTTTCTCCGGCTGGTTGTTCTTTAACAAGTTGAAATCATGAATACTTATAATTTTTGGCAAAGGGAAAATCCTCTTTTTATTTCCTTTACGTAATAAGTTTCCCAATTTTTTACTCATTCATAATGACAATTGCAATAAGGATAAGAAAATTATTAATTAAATAAATTAAATCTTAATAGTAATGATTTAATGCAATGATTAGACTCCTAGGAATGCCATGCACATGCCCTTATATAGAAGGCACAGTGGATGGTTCTCAACATCTTAATTTTGTCCCTCCAGACATTTGCTCAGCTTCTGTGCTGCCCTTTTCGAGAAATGATCTGATTCGATGCTGAAAATTGTCAGCCGGCCGAAGATGATGGTTGCTATGGGAGTAAATAACTAACCAGAAGGTGAGCAGAGACAAAATAATTGATTGAAAAATGTGGCTAAGAGTATAAAGCCCTCCAAGAGAGCAGAGGTGAAGGAGTCATCAATTCAATCTGAGAAATCACAAATAAGTTTTAGACTAGCTCTTGAAAAGGAGTTGGGTGGCTCGGCTACTTGTCCATCAATAAAACATTTTGCTGAGGTTCTGGGTTAGCCTAAGACTGTGAGCTCTAATCTACAGATTGGGGTACAAGGAGTTGATAAAGATGATCAATTTGTCGACATGACGATACCAACTTGTTGATATAATCTAAATTTAAGTTATTTCATTAGATTAAATACCATATTATTTCACTTATTTGTTGTGATATTATGCTTGAGAAATCTAATTATGTTGTCTTGTGCATGATAAAGAGTTCATGCCACTTAGAGATGTAAAAGAGGTGAAATGGGGAGCTAAAACGATGACAATCTTAATTTCACAACATCAGCCCATAGTTTGTGTGCACACACCCACTTCTGGACACAACCACAACTGCCCCCCCTTGCACACTGGTGGGCACCTCCAACACCCTGAGAGTGCACATGCACAAGTTCCTGTCAGTGTACATAGCCACAATCCTACATCTAGCACTCGTGGGTGGTGAGGTCAACACATGCCTAAAATATGATACTTTTATTTGCACATTTAATGCATATTTTAAGGATATTACAATTTAATGAAAGTTACTTTTGATGTTTTTTGTTGTAGGAACATTAAATGGAGCAAGTGGAGTAAATGAAATGAAAATAAAGCAAGTTGGAGTCAAGAGAATCAAGCAAGTTGGAGTCAAGAGAAGCAAAGTGGCCAATGTTGACCTGACACCTAGGCACCTGAGGCAGTTTTCTAGAAGATTCAATGAACGTGGACAAATTTGGAAGGGGTGCTTGAAGTAACTTTAGATGATTTAAGGAGCTCTATTTAAATAGACTTCTGAAGTTCAAAAGGGCGTGTTCAAAATGGTGTTCTTTTAGAGAGAAAGGAGAGTTCTTTTAGAGAGAAGGGGGGTCTTCCTAGAGAGGAGAAAGTCTAGGAGGCTTAATTAGATTTGGAGGAGAAGAGGAGAAGTGAGAGATATCTTCTTCGCTATGGTTCTAAGTGAGATGGGAGTGGAATTGTAAGGAGAGTTTGTGAATCAAAAGAACTAGATTGCTTGGGAAGGAGTTTAAGATAAGTTATGTATTTTGTTTATTTTACTTAGTCTTTGATCTCGAGAAAAATATAGTTGTGTAAAATTTATATAAGTTTGACTCCATTATGAAGCCGCGCTGTTGTGTAAAATTTATATAAGTTTGACTCCGTTATGAAGCCGCGCCAAAAGCTTGATGCAATATTTATGATTAAGAAATTTAAGCAATTAATGTTATAATTCTATGCAATAATGTTAGAATTCTATGCAATTATATGTATCATTATCAAGTAATAAAGGACTTTCTATTTAAGCCCCAAATACCGATCCCACAAGAAAGGTTTAAATTTGAAGTGATAAATTTACTAGGAAATTCACAGAAAGTGAAACAAAATTACTGTCACTAATTTCAAATATTGAGATATTATCAAAACTAAATTATTTAATTATTAGCAAAACTAATGCAAAGTTTAAACAATAACTGCTAAACTACTAAACTATGATTTTGTGATGAAGATTTCTTGTGTGAAAAAAGCATCTTTCCCACTA
The DNA here is from genome assembly GCF_001263595.1 of Phalaenopsis equestris. Lineage (NCBI taxonomy): Eukaryota > Viridiplantae > Streptophyta > Magnoliopsida > Asparagales > Orchidaceae > Phalaenopsis > Phalaenopsis equestris. The sequence continues at coordinate 4,190 of NW_018253857.1, read as the reverse complement.
TAATGAGATTTTGGTAAAATGAGATGAGATAAATGGTTTTAATATGTATTGTATTAAATAGGATAAGTTTTAAATCTATACTCTGATACACTTTTATAGAAAATCATTGGCTAATACCAAGTTTAGTCCCTAAATCCATGGCTAGGCTAGGAGGATACTGGCTCCCACTCTAGAGCTCTCACTTCCCTTCATTTGAAGGCTAACTCTCGCTTTAGTT
>NW_018253857.1:0-3898 GCF_001263595.1 Phalaenopsis equestris | reverse complement strand
TTATTTTCACTTAATTCCATGAATGAAATACTTCTTCATAGGGAGTTGAAAAATCATCACAATTTATTTTATATTTTAATATTGGCACATCGATATTATCTCTTCATTTCACCATATCTCATAGTAGGGAGAAAGATAAAGAAGACTACTCAAACTTCATGAGAAAGATATAACAAAACACAAATTTCATATATAAAAGAAAGTTCATACAACACTAATAAACAAAAAACACTTATCTGAACTCTTTCTCAAAGCAAATTCCTTGTAGCCTCTCTTAGGAAATGCAGGAAGAAAAAATCTCTCACTTTTCTCCTCCTTCAACACTCTCAGAAAGATTTCACACTTAATCTCACCACAAAAACTCTAACTCTTAAAGATAAATTACTAATAGACTTCTGAATGGTGGTGGAATGAAGATGGAAAAAGTGTATGGAGGTGAGGTGTGCCGAAAATGAGCAAAGAGGAATGAAGAGGAGCTCCTTTTCTGATCAATTTTGCCCCCAAATAGAGCTTAGAGTCAGTTCTCCAATAGGTGCATTGAAAAACGTCCAAATTTATCAAATTTTCTAGAAACAGGGTCTGAACCGACGTTTGCGATGTCAGTGCCCATTATGGCACCATCGACGCCAGTGTCCCGCATTTAATTTTGATGCTCTCTGTCAAATGACACCATTGGCGCTGAGTAAAATTCATCAGCCGTTCTGTAAGTCTGCGCCGTCATCGCTGCTCCTAGCGTCGTTCTGCTCCTAGCGTCGTCGACGTTGAGTATTGCTTCAAAAACACCATTTTGACTCCAAATTTCATCCCTTTTGCTTTAAGGCCTAAAAATCAACAACCTGTAAGAAAACATAAAAATACCTTCTATTAAAGCGCAATATCACCAAAAATGAGTATAAATATGGGTCTAAAAATGCATATATTTTTTGTGTATCAGTCTTATTTTGTAGACTTATATTTATCTATAAATCCATGTGTTGTTGTTTGTTCCCCAAAAAATCTGAATAGTTTCCTTTGTCTTTCTTCCTGCAATGAGGAATAATTATGTGTAGGAACGAAGTTTAGTAGAAATGCTTTTAATTTCATAAATTATGATGATTTAAAATTTATGGTTATTTAACTTATTGATTTGGCCAATTGATTTGTTAAAATCTGTTCTGAAACATAGTGACCTAGAAAGGGCTATGCTTTCCTCAACAAAGTAAGAATCACATTTAGTCTCATGGATGTGAACGTGGTCCATGGGGTTAAGTGCAAATAAATAAGGAAATATGTTTTGATGAGTGTAGAATTAAATGTTTTAGTGTGACTGAGTAAAATTTTCAATTCAGTCCAGATGTTTGGAAACTAAAAGTGGGATATTAGCTTTCAGGTGAGGGGTAAGTGGGAACTCTAAAGTGACAGCTAGTATTTTCACAGTCTAAACGGGCTTAAGGACTAAACTCTGGATTAGCTAATATTTTTTATGCACTCGAGAGAGGGTAAAGAATATGTATGCTCCTATTTCACACAATAAATTAATTATATTAAAAATTATTTAATTTCTACACTGATTACAAAGTCATTACAAGGGGAATGATGTTTTATACTAATTTGAACTCTTTTAGACATTGTTAGTTTAGAATTGCTTAGTGGTAACTTTACATTTCAGCCTTTTAGATTGTCTTGCATTGACATTCGACATTTGCTTAGCATACTTAGCATTCCATTTAATTTTGTAATATTATGTAATAGATAAAAAATTGTTATCATTTTTCTATATAAGATAACTACAGTTTAAAGAAGGTTTTACTAAACTCATCCTATAAGAGTTTTGTCAATCCCTATGGGATCAATACTTAGGACTCTAATAGAACCCTATATTAGTTGTTATTTTACTCCTTCAAGGATCAATGAGTTGTTCTTGGTGGATCACATACTAAATAGTGAATTTTCCAACTTCACTTTGACTAGAAACAATTTGATTGTGATTTTTCAGATTTTTGACTGACAACAAAGAACGTTAGGATTTAAGAAGTAATTCCAAAGCTAGTTTCCCCGGTACAAGATTAAATTCATCATCTAAGCCTTGACACATTTTCATTTTTTCAAAATTGCTTCCTACCATGAGCATAAAGGAAGTAACAAAAGAAAGTGTACTCCTCAATTATTGTATTCAGACTCGAAAACCTATTGATGTGGGGGATCATATTTATAAATCAATCCTTGGAGTTGCACTAAATGGATCTATGTCTAGGCCTGGACACCCTGTTGTTATTTTCTTAATTTGTAGTCAAGCCCAGCTCCATTATGAAAGTTGGGAAAAGCTACTTCTTCCCTGAAAACCCATGGACCAGTCAAACTTAATGTGTGACAACATCGATCTTTTTGCGGCACATGGAGAAATTTCTTACATGGATAAGTCTTCTAGCCCTTCCACAACCACGTCCTCGATAAGAAGATTGTTTAGCTAGTATCTTGGAGGAAGTAGGGAACATAAAAAGGGAGATATTAGTGATTCACAGCAAGATCAATAACATCACTGATTAATTCAATCATCTGGATTGACAGATAAAACAACAGTTAGATCACGTTGTTGTACTATTTGATGCACAGGTCTAAATGTACAAGAAGAATTATTGAATTAAGGAAGATTCTTAGGAATTCCTAAACTATCCCTTCTTCAACTTGTATGTGCATCAGCCGCTTGGTGATATTAGAGAAGTGGATAGTGAGGCTGATGATAATATGTAGAAGTTTTTTTTCGTAATAAAATTGATGTGTGCTTGTAAGTTGTTGGTTCCATAGAGTATTTACTTTGATATGTGCTTGTAAGTTGTTGGTTCTGTAACATTCCCCTTTTGTATTTTCTTTTGGAATAGGATGTAAGTCGCATAATATTACTTTTCCAAAACTGACATTGACATATTTTGGGTAGTAGTACAAGACCTCCTTAGACGGAATATGACATCTACTTGCTTTCTAACTATTGGATGTAAGACCTTTTTGCACGGAGATATGGCTTTCGTATAGTTACTCCTTTGGGATAGGATGTATTTTGCATAGCATTCATTCTTAAAATTAATAGACACCAACATTTGACATCTCTGAGCAGTAGTATAAGACCTCCTTAAATAGATTATGACATCTACTCTCCTTCTAACTAATGGATTTAAGACCTTCCTGATGGCTTTCCTATAGTTATTTATTTGAGATAGGATGTAAGTCGCATAGCATTCCTTCTCAAAATCGATAGACATTGACATTTTACATCTCTGAGCAGTAGTATAAGACCTCCTTAAATGGATTATGATAACCTCCTTAAATGGATTATGACATCTACTCTCTTTCTAACTATTGGATGTAAGACCTTTCTGACATGGAGATATGGCTTTCCTATAGTTATTTCCTTAAGATAGGATGTAATTCGCATAGCATTCCTTCTCAAAACTGACAGACACTGACATTTGACATCTCTGAGCAATAGAATAAAATCTCCTTAAATGGATTATGACATCTACTCTCTTTCTAATTATTGGATGTAAGACCTTCCTGACATGGAGATATGACTTTCCTATAGTTATTTCTTTGAGATAGGATGTTGTCGGCACTATTTTTTGGTGTGGAGTTTGCCCGTAAGAAGTTGTCGGTCATTGGAATTGAAATCCCGTTGCCCGCTTCAGAAGGACATTTTAAAAATTTTAATTTTGAAAAAGATGAAGTCAAACTAACCCCATAATTTTCGTGGTTTCGATGAAAGAGCACTTTACCTCAAATCCTGTATCTATCCCGAAAGATGAACACAAGAATTGAGGGTGAGGCTCGATCAAATAAACTAGAGAAAGTTATGACATCTGTTTGGTCTGCGAAACCAATGTATTGGCTGACAAATTCCCCTATTTAATATAAGGAATTAAATAAG
>NW_018253856.1:7257-7875 GCF_001263595.1 Phalaenopsis equestris | reverse complement strand
AGCGAGTGAGAGAGGACTAATAGAGAGAAAATTAAAAGGGATATTATAATAGAGAATGAGAGAAAGTTAGACAGATAAAGTGCTCAAGCGAGTTAGAGACAGAGTGAGGGAGATGGAGAGAGTGAGGGAGGTGGAGAGATGAAGGGAGAGAGATAGAGTGAGGGAGAAAAAGGGAGAGGAGAGATGAGGAGAGATTGAGGGATAGAAAGAATAAGATAAGTACGGAGAAAAAGAGAGAGAGAGAAAAGAGAGGGTACGTCAGAGAGGGAGAATGAGAGTTGGGGAGAAGGAGAGTGTGCAAGAGAAGTTGTGGGATGGAGAGATAGATAATAAGATTGAGGGAGAGAGAGTGCGTGTGAGGGAGGGAGAGATGAGAGAGAGCGAGGGAGGGTGAGGGAGAGTAAATGAGAAAGATAGAGAGAGAGAGAGTAAGGAATGGAGTAAAAGTAAAAGATAAAGAGAGAAAGGATAAGAGATAGGGGGAAATATATAGTGATATGGTATTTGAGGGAGCTAGGATGAGGGTGATAAGAGGTTGAGATGGAAAGGTTGCCGGTGAGGGATAAACCGAGTGGGGGTGGGAGGGAGGGGGGGATGGAGAGACTAGACTGAGAGAGA
>NW_018253856.1:6887-7243 GCF_001263595.1 Phalaenopsis equestris | reverse complement strand
GTGAGATTGAGATAAAGGGTGGGAAAGAGAGAATGAGAAAGAGAGGGAGAAGAAGATTTAGAGAGTAGATAAAATGAAATAAAGTTATAGAATAAAATGTGAGAGAAAAGGGGCGAGAGGAGAGGGAGAGATGGAGATAGAGAGTGAGGAGTGGGACAGAGAAGAGTGAGAGAAGGAGATTAAGAAAAAAAGAGAGTGAAAGAGAAGAGAGAATGAAAGAGATAAAGAAGAGCGAGAGAAAATAAAGAGTAGAGGATAGAGCGAGAAAAAAGAAGAGAGTGAGAGAAAGGGAGAAAAAATGAGAGGGAGGGAGGGATGGAGTGGGAGTGGGAGGTTGGAGAAGAGGGAGAGGGAGA
>NW_018253856.1:4508-5520 GCF_001263595.1 Phalaenopsis equestris | reverse complement strand
GGCATAGAATGAGAGAGGAGGGAGGGAGAGGAAGCGGGAGAGATGGATAAAATGAGAAGATAGAACAAGAAGAGAGAAAAGAGATACATAAAAGAGAGGAGATAAAACAAGAAAGACTTAATGAGAGGGGATTAGGTTGGAGATAATGAGAGAGGTGAGTGAGTGAGGGGAGAAGAGCGAGAGGGAGTGAGTGAGAGAGACAAGTGAGGAATAGAAAGATGAGAGAAAAGAGAGAATAACAAAAGAAGAAAGACATGAGAGATAGATGGGAGAAGGGGGAGGGAGTGAAGAAATAATGGAAGACATAAATGAGTGAAAGGCAGTGAGAGGGAGAGAGGAAGAAAGATAAAGGAGATGGAGGAAAGGGGGTAGGGTGGGAGAAAATGTGAGTAAAGCAGAGAGAGTGAGAAAGTGAGACATAGTTAGTGAAACAAAGAGAGAGAGAGAGAGAGCAAAGGTGAGAGAGAGAGAGAGAAGAGAGAGCAAGTAAAGAGAGAGAAGGCAATGAGGGAAGTGAGAGACAAATAGAAAGTAAGAATTATTGGGAGATCATGAGAGAGAAAAAGAGAAGGAGTGATTACAAGAATGTATAAGAGAGCACACAATAAAAGAGAGAGCTATAGGAATAATATAAGATAAAGGGGTAGAAGTCTAAGTAGGACAGAGAGATAGAAAAGTGTGAGAGTGATAATGAATGACAAAGGCGAGATATAGAGAAAGGGAGAGAGAGATGGAATTTAAAAAATAGCAGGAGAAGGAGAGAGAAGAATGAAATGTAAGTTAGGGTGAGAGACAAGGAGAGAGGAAGTGAGAGAGACTAAGGGATGAAAGAGAGATAGAGCAAAAGGGAATGAGAGAGAGAGGAATTTCAAGGATAACGAAGGAGAGATCCTAAGAAGAATGGAGAGAGATGGAGAGGGGAGAGAGAGAGTGGAAGAATGAAGTGAGGATAGGAGGGAGGGAGGGAGATATAGAAATTAAGAGATAGTAGGAAATGAGAAGGAGGGAGAGA
>NW_018253856.1:1277-1868 GCF_001263595.1 Phalaenopsis equestris | reverse complement strand
GAGAAAATGGAGAGAAAGCGAGAAAGAGTTAAAAAAGAGAGAAGAAATAATGAAAGAGATTAAAAGAGAATATAAGAGGTAGAGAGAAAGATAAGAGAAAATGAATGAGAGATGGTAGAGAGAGTAGAGAAGGAAGGAAGCTGATAAAGTAAGTAAAGGAGGGAGGAAGAGTGAGACAAAGAGAGTGTGATTGTGGGAGGGAGGGAGGGAGAGAGAGAAGATAGTAAGGCTGAGAGGGAGATGATTAATACAAAGAGAAGAGAGAGAGCAAGAGAGGGAAGGAGGTAGAATGTGAGAGAGATAGAATAAACAAGCAAGTTAGAGAGACTAAGATAGGGAGGTTAAGAGAAGGAGAGAGAGCTTAGAGGTAAAAAGTGGGGGAGAGATAGAAGGAGGGATAAGAAGGAGAGAGATATGTAGAGAGGTAAGGCAGAGATGGGAAAAGAGAAAATGATAGAGAGAGTGTGATAAGTGTTGAAAAAGAAAAGAGAGGAAGGGTCTGACAAAATGAAGGAAGTGAGGCAGAGAGAGAGTGAGTTGGGGAGGAGTGAGGGAGGGAGGACGTATGAGAGAGAGAGAGAGAAATATGGG
>NW_018253856.1:534-1227 GCF_001263595.1 Phalaenopsis equestris | reverse complement strand
AGAGAGTGTGAGTGGGAGAGAGGGAAAGATTGAGGTAAGACAGAGAGAGAGATAGAAAGGGAGAGAGATAGATAGAGATTGCAAGAGAGGGGTATGGAAGAGATGAGAGAGCAAGAGCAACTGAGGGAGTGCAAGTGAGAGGGTGCAAGAAATGAAATTAGAGAAAAAGAGACATATAGACAAGAGAAGGAGAGAGAACGATAGAAATAGAGCAAAAAAGGGAAATAAAAATGAGAGAAAGAGAGTAAAAAAGGAGAGAAAAGAAAAATGGAGAGAGGTCGAGAGGGAAAGAGAGAGAAACTGTATGAGAGATCGTAGGGAGAGTAGAGATGGGAGGGTGAGGGAAATAGAGAGAGGAAAAGAGATAAAGATGGGAAACAAAGGGAAGTAGGGAAGGACTCTTTGACGGTTGGAACTAGGGAGAGATAGCGAAAGAGACAAAAAGTGGTAGAGAGGAAATAAAAGAGAGACATATGGAGTGCAAGAGAGAAAAAGCGAGTGACAAAGCGGGAGAGGTAGCGTGAAAGAGTAGGAGGGAGAGACAAATAAAGGTTTGAGAGAGAAAGTGAGAGAAAAAGGAGAGAAATAGAGAGAAGATGGGAGATCGAGAGGGAGAGAAAGTGGGACGTGGGGTGGGAGTTATTGAGGTTCAGAATGGGGGAAAGATAAAGAGAGATAAAGAGTGAGAGAGAA
>NW_018253856.1:0-290 GCF_001263595.1 Phalaenopsis equestris | reverse complement strand
GGGAAAGAGAGAAAAATTGACTGAGAGAGAGAGATAAAGCAAGAGAGAATAGAGATAAGAGAGATTGGGAGAGACGGAGGGATAAAGAGGTATTGAGGGTGAAGGAGGGAACGAGGGATGAAGATAGGACGGAACATAGAGAAGGATAAAAATAGAGTGATGAGACAAGGGAGGGAGAGGGAGAGAAAGGACTAAAGTGATGAAATTAGAAACAAAGAAGAAAAGGAGGGCAGGAGTGAGAGAAAGAGAGTGATTGAGGGAAGAGGAAAGAGATTGACAGAGAAAGAAAG
>NW_018253855.1:0-2832 GCF_001263595.1 Phalaenopsis equestris | reverse complement strand
ACTTTGGTGGGATTTAGATCCATAATCACCGGGAGGTGTTTTTAAAGTCCTAAAACTTCTTAGGATGCCTAGAAAATTTCTATTTTTGGATTTCATGGCTTCGAATTCCAGAAATACATCAAGGTATGGAGTTTTTAATAGAATAAAGCATATTATTTTTGACATACAGAGATTATACGATAAAGTTATTGCGTAGAAATCAAGGAGAGAGGCTTTGTTAATCACGGATTGATTAATCCAAGTTCTCCAATTGATAAAATCATTGTACAAAGGAGATGGGAAGTTTTGTGCTACACTACCGCTGCAGTTGTTGTACCAGTAGTGAAGGAATTGCATGCCAACTTACATGGAATTACCCAAGGAGTTGTCTTCGTACAAGGTAAGGTTGTACCATTTACTCCTGCATGAATCAATGAGTTGTATATGATAGAAAGCATTCCAATCTGTCATTATACAAATTTTATCCCTACCAGAGATATGATGCAAGATGTCTATAATTTTCTGGCGGATGAAAGTGATATTTGGGAAATTTGAGATGAAAGATATGTTAGTTTCTCTGCTTCATTGCATAATCCAATTTCAAAGCAGTGGCATTTCTTTATTTGTGTAAAATTACTCCTTACTATGAAGATCAATCAATAGAGTCACCAAGGAGAGTGATATTTTAAACTACTGTATTCAAATGGAAAAACCCATTGATATATGTTCAATTATATTTAAATCTGTGATGGGAATCATTATGAATGGGCCAATTTATGGACTTGGGCATCCTTCTACAATTTTTCTGATTTGCAGTCAATCCCAAGTTCCATATGAAAGTTGGGAAAAAGTTTACTACCATGGGATCCCATGCTCCCTATTGATGATCAATATATTCGTAATGGAAATGAAGCACTAAATGCTATTATAGATCCTTCTTCACATGCTTCATCTCCATTAATGCCACCAACAGTTGGAAGTTTGCTTGCTTTAGAGAAGAAATTGAAGAAAATTGAAAGAGATCTTCAGACTATTATGAATGCAGTGGGAGATCTCAAGTACCTTTTTGATCACCAAGATTGGTGAATGAAAGAGAATTTTGATCACACTGTAACTTTTGAAGCAGGATTAGTTCAGATGTTTAAAGAAAAGGGGCCGATTAAAGAAAAATTGACAGATCAATTCCTGTACCGATCCTTCTACAATCTATATGTTCATTACCAATCTATGGGAGATATTAGAGATGGTGATAACACTGAAGATGAGGTTGAATGATTGATGATTGTGAATTCTCTACTTGTTTAAAAATGTTTACGTGTTTAGGGTAATTTTGTGGATTTGATTAGATTTGATTTGGTTTATTCTGAACTTTGTTTATGTGTATTGCTTTGTGTCAGCATTTAGTGTTATAACTTGATTTCGATGCTAATTTATAATTAGTTTACTTCATAGGTGTGAATTTGTGATTTGTGAAATGTGTTTGTAAAAAGTGTGTTTTCATATATAAAATTTAGTTTGTTGTTGTTTGTGAAAATGATTGTTTGTGAAATGTGTATTTATGAATTTAGATAAAATTTGTGTTTTTAAAAAAAAATGTTGGAGAAAATTGAAAGGAAATTGAAAATTTGAAGAATCAAAATAATGAATTTTGGTCCTTCAGAGCCGACAGTGATGACATTGGCGCCAATGGCGCCTTCAACCCGAGAGCGACAAATTAACCCTTTAATTCACAATTTTCTCTGTAAACCTCCATTTTTACCGTTTAAGTCACCTTCAACCTTCGGTTTTGCACCTAGGACTTGATTTTGGGCGGATTTGAGGAAATTTAGAGGCAAAGAAAGTACAAATTTTATCTTTGCTAGGTAAGAGCTACACTTTAAAGTAAAAATTTATTATTTTCACCAAAGATTTTTCTCACATTGACTAGATCCAAAATTTTGAAATTTTTTGGGAGATTTTGAGAAAATGCTTTAGTGAAAAACTCTTACTTAGTGGATTTGAGTATAAAGTGGTTTACATTTTTTATTTTTGAAATTTTGGGATTTATTCAGATTTTTATCAAAATTTTCTAGATTTCCTAGGGCACCTAAATTGAGCAAAAGGAAAACAGAATATGATGAGCAAGGGTTTATTAGCTTTAGAGCCAAGGCTCGATTTCATAATTTTCAAGAAAATAAAAAAGTGATTCAAAACTGAGGTTTTAAAAATCTGGGAGGAGAAGTTGAACGAGTGATTATTACTCAGAAGTGGAAAAACTTCTGCTATTTTACTGCCGATGCGATAATTGGGATTGTGATGGAATTTTATGCCAAACTTCCTGAGGTTTCTGATGATTTTATTTTTGTTCGAGGAAAAAGGGTGGAGTTTATTTCAAAAAAAATTAATGAGTTTTATCAATTATTAGATTTTTATAGATGCCAGTATCATTCGTTTTCTGCTACAGTTCAAGCTATAGATGAATTTTTTTTTCTAACTAGTGAGAAAGGGTCTTGGAAAATAAAAAATGGAGTTAAAAGTTAACTTTCCCCTTTCTATGTTAAATGTAGTGTCTAAGGCTTGGCCTTATTTTATTTCTGGAAGGATGATTCCAACAAACCATCATAGCAAAGTAACCAAGGATAGAGCCATCCTTAACTACTGTATTCAGCAAGTGATGGTTATAAATGTAGACTCTATCATTTATATGAACGTTCGATCTATTGCTCTGAGAGAGACCATTGGTGGATTGGTGCACCCTGCTCTCATTTACACACTTTGTGAGCATGCAGAAGTTTATTCAGACCTGATGAGAAGAGGATTGGAGATCTGGAAGACAGGACAGGGATATTTCTTCTACTTCTAGAACCCCTACTT
>NW_018253854.1:8338-9144 GCF_001263595.1 Phalaenopsis equestris | reverse complement strand
ATCATCGAATCCGTCGAACAGCCATGCGGCGCGCTCCTATTTGACAACGCCTTCTTAGTCATCTGCCACGCGTCCCGCTGTATCGTTCCAGAGGATCATCCGGCTTGATCTCCGCCATCCATTCAATAAATACACGCGAGAATACACGCGCGGATGGACGACATCCGTTCATCGTCCCCGATAGCCTTAACCGAGAACCGTCCAACTTAAAACCTTAGTATCTTTCTTATTTCTTAATGTATTTTAATGATTTTTTTAAAAATTATTCGTCTTGAAAAGACGAACACATCTATATGGTAAACATACTATGAAATCAAGTCATAATAAATGGACAGCTCAGGAAAGCTCGGGAGAATGAGTGAGGTTATACCTTTGCTCCGAGAGGTTTAGCCTCAATCAGAGATTTTTCACACCTTTGTTGGGTCCCAAAGAGCTTAGGGATGAAGCCTCTGACTCTGGTGTAAGGCCTATGTATGATTTCGACCACAGCTATGGTAGAGGCTATTTCAGAGAGGGAATTGATGGGGGTTTGGCTTCCTTCACTGTTGTGAAAGTGTAGAGCCTATTTATTTGAATTTTGGTGATATGTAGGTTAGGATTGTAGTTTGTCCTGGTTTTGGGCAGGAATTCAAACTCAAAATTGGATTTCTATGGTGGAATTGGGAGAGGGAAATAGATTGTAATGTGCTAAGGAACTTTTAGAGAAGTTCTTTGAGGATTTTGGGAGGCCTTGGTGAAAAATTTTTCTTACTTTCCTATTCATGGTCGTGGGGGGTATTTTATAGAAATTGGCCAAGGGGAAGCTT
>NW_018253854.1:7920-8323 GCF_001263595.1 Phalaenopsis equestris | reverse complement strand
AGAGGAGCTCTCAGCTCAATTTGGGCTTAGGTGGCTTCTTGGCATGAATTTGGGGTTGGCCATGTGAGGGCTCACGGTTTTGGGCTTTAGCTTGGGTTAAAGTGATTAACCAAGGGTTGGGTCATGGTTAAAGCTTATAATGAGCAGTAAAAATGACACCATATGGTATTGACGTGTGGTATAACAAGTACTTTGATTTAACCCCCTTTTTATCCCTTTAAAAATTAAAAAAAAATATTTTTACCCATGAGATAAATATCAAGCTTAACCATGGGTTGGTGGCTGGTTTTAAACTCAACTCTAGAGTCTAGGATGAGTTAAGGTAAGGTTCATTTGACCATACCAAGCTCAATTGGTTTGGATTTGGCCATAAGTCCAAGAAGGTGCATATGACCAAATCTTG
>NW_018253854.1:0-7194 GCF_001263595.1 Phalaenopsis equestris | reverse complement strand
CAAAGATGGTCAAATTGACCAAATTGGACCATGGTGTAGTTGAACAAAATGAAATTGGAAATATTTTGTATTTATTGGGATTTTTTAGGAAATTTTGGAAATTTTGGATTTTTGGGCCATGGAGGGGCATTTTGGTAATTTGGCCATTTTTGGAAATTTTTGTCAGTTTTGGCAAATTTGAATGTATTCAAAGTGTTTGGAATTAGTATTGATCAGTTTTGGGTATTTTGGCAAAATTTGGGAATTTTGGCCAAATTTGGGTCCCAAGGGCATTTAGGTAATTTAGAGGTGCCTAGGGGCAAATAGGCCATGTTGGGCTTTTCAAGTGTAATTAGGTAGAGAACCATTTTCAATGAGTCATGGACCAATGAAATCTCCATTTTGGGTCCCCATGTATTGGTCTTAGCCAGGGTATTGTGAGGGTATGGTGAGGGTATTGTATACCTTAGCTCCAAACTAACACCTAGGGTTCCCTCATAATGATCTTAACTACTAAGTGCTAGAGGTTAGGACCAATATGTGGAACTTCAAGTTGAGTAAAGAGAAGAGTTTTGAGTTTCTAATGGTGAGGGTACCTTTTCTAGTTTTGTAAGACTGTTAATTTCTAATAGACAACAAGAAAGCCCTATGGCTAGGCACTAGGCTAACAAGCAGGTTTCTAGACCTCAATCAAAAGTGAGGTCAACAAATTTTATACTAAACATCAAGCCATGTATCTTTCCTGAAAGATAAACACAAAACTTGAGGGTGATGCTCGATCAAATAAACTACGAAATGTATGACAGCAGTTTGGTCTGCAAAAACCATTTTATTTGCCAAAAAATTTTGCTGATTTAGTATAAAGAATTAAATATGTTTGTATTAAGTTGGGTTTAGAAAAAACTTCATACAAGGGAAAACCCCTATAGTTAATTACATCTTAGATAACATAAGTCACCTAAGAAAACTCTAAAAAAAATCAGGGAATATTATCTTCAAGGAGTTCAAAAAGATAGTACTTTTCAACGAGATCGGACAAAGAAGTGTGAAAGGGGAATGACTCAAATTTGGAACATTTATTATAGAATCCAAAGGGGGAAGAACTAGGGGATGTCATAGATCCAGAAGAGAATCTAGGAGACTTTCCAATCTATCCTATTGTTTGGCTTCAGTTTTGAGGAGAAATTATTTAAATTTTTCATCTTGCCAATTTTATTTGTTTAGGGCTTACATTCATGTGAAACGATCACACAAATAGCCTAAAAGATGTGAGGTTTTAGGTCGTAACAAATGACGACCTTGAAATCCTAAGACGAGTTAGGGCTTATATTGTACAACAGAACTATAGAAAAATGCCTAAAGATGAGTTGAGGATTTATGTTGCATAAGCAAATAACCTCAAAATTCTATGGCTTGTTGTTTAATTCTCAGGAATGGTTTAGCTGGTGTAGACATGTTTTACTGTTAAAGATGTTTGTGCTACCCACAATGCTAGCTCCAAGTTCCTCTTCTTGACAAGTTCAAGTTTTTTAATGTGTTAGGTTATATGGGGAATATTAAAGTTGATTAGAGCGACACCCGTTAGGATCTGACGGTTCCCTCGTTTCGGTACTATTATTTTCTTTCGGATTCACTTAGTCCAAATGAATTTACTAAACTCAACTTAATGAGTTCCATATTTTCATTTAGACCGTGGAAAATCTCGTTAGCAATTGTAGGTTACCTCCTCTGTGATATTCCCGATCAGCCGATAGAGACTTCTTAATTTAGATGAAATTGTTTTGTTGTGATGTTTGTGATTAAATTTTGATTTGTCTTATATTTTGAATGTTGGGGCAGTAAATTTTATCTTAATTGATTTTAGTTTAGTTTTATGGCTATCCTAGCAGCTTTGGTTTAATGCAGGTGACATCATTGTTGAACATGCAAGCTCGAGACAGGAATTACAGAAAGGTAAATGCAATAATTTAAAAACGTACCAGTCGATTCTTCTTGTTCCACCACCTTAAAGGTCAGTACTTACAAAACATGTATATAATATTGTAATGAATTTAAATTACAGATGTAGATGAAGGTTTAGCTACCAAACCCCAAGTTATGATTTTATTGAATCTCAGAAGATAAAAGTAGATGATTTTAAAACAAATAATGGCAAGTCCAATTTGACCTTCAGAAAGTTCAACAGATTTCAATGTGCTCGAGGCATGATCGTGGACCACTTTAAAGATCTCTTGTAATATTTTGAGTTCATTCTGAACCTATCATATTGTTTCATTAATCATCAGAAGTTGAAGTGTGACTACACATTGCTCCGTGATACTCGATTAATCAATGGATGTTTCATTTAACAGTTATGTGAGTGGGTTCCCCTAAGGCAAGTTTTGGTCATTTAAAGGTTATGGTGCCCACAATCAAAGTCAGGCTTGTAGTGTTTAAAGATGTTAATCATCAATCACATCATCTTCTAAATCCAATCAATTGAGTTTAGACATCGAGCCTAGGTCACTACCGAGCCCTCAACAATCATATAAGGTGAAATGACGATTGTCAAAATTTTGATTTAAGAAGCATATTTCCTTATTGAATGATCATATCATCCTAAACTTTGGGCTTGAGAAAAGTAAATTATCATCTTTTCTATCTTAAGCTCGTCACATAAGAATCATTTGATCATAGTTGACTTCCAAGTCATGAAGATTAGGAGAATTATAATTTTGTTGATGTTGTGCAAGGGTGGTGAGTGAGTTTCTGCCTTTTAATCCCATTGCATTTCAATCAACGAAACATACTTATTAAGTTCAAAATTTCTCATTTCCCCTTGGTTAATCCTAAATTTTGATTAAGGCACCAAAATCTAGAATAACTATTTTGCCCTTGGGGTGCTTCACCTCATAACTCATTAAACATGACCCACATGACTTTGAGCATTTAGAGTGTCATGTCCATGAGGTAATTACTATATTAGAGGAGAATATGGGGGCTTCTCAAATATTTAATTTAATTGAATTATTTATTTAAATTTAGAAAATAGGATTTTCAAAAATTGACTTATTTAACTTTCCAAAATAAATTTTTATTTAAGAGAAAATTATTAATAGTTTTCTTAGGTCAGAGAAACACTTAAGCAAAATTTTATTTTTGAATTAAATTTTTATTATTATTATTTTATTAATAACAAGCTTCAATGGTTTAATTAAATAGAAAAAAATGTTTTAATTACCAAAATTAATTTTATATTTTTGTTAGACTTCTCTAATTTCCAAAAACTCAGAAAATCAAAATTTGTTTTTTTATGATTTTTAATTTGCTTATTATAATTATTTTAATGAGAAAATAAAGGAAATCCACTTTTTAATTTTTAAGATTTATTTTTAATTTAGCTAAATTAGGAAAAAATATTTTAATGAGTCCGAAGTAATCAGAAAATGATTAGGCACATTTTGAAATATTTTATAATTTTTGGGATTTTTAATTATTTTGATTTTTTAAAAATTCAAAATAAGACTCAGAAATTAATTGTTTTCAAAAAATAGTTGTTAATTTTCTCATGTGCCTTTGATCATAAGAAACTCAGAAAACCACTTTTCATAATCTTCCCAAATGTATTTATTTTAATATAACTACTTTTTTACAAAAATACAAGGTTTCTTAGAAGATAAACTTTAATACTCAAAATTAATCAAATAATTTTCAAATTTTTACACTGGATAAACATGATTTTTATGAACAATGTGGGATTGATTTTGTCAATTTTTGATAAGCATGTAATTTACATAAATTAATACAAGATATTTACATTTCATTAAATATAGAAATTTACAAGTAAATTCAAGACATCATGATATTCTTATAAACTTCTCTGACCGTAGGAAACTTATTAAAATTATTCCCATAATTTTCCTAATGATATTTTGATCTATGTATTTACAATAGCCAAAATGGCCACCTTAGCTAGAAAATTAAGGTTAGAATCATAGAGATGCCCCCTGACCTTAGAAAAATCAGAAGACATAGTCTTTGTTATGAGGAACAACCCCTCAAAATTTCAAGCCATGGTGAGCAATCTTTGATCATAATGAATTAAAATACTCGAAAGGGTATTTAATTCATTAAAAATCAGTGAATCAAAAAATAATTTTTATTTTTAGTACACATTATTGTCCTATGTTCACTGAGTAAGAGGGTATTTTAATTTTTTTTATGATTTTTTTTAGAGAAAGATATGGATTTTTGAAGTTTAAGTATTAAAATAAATTCAGAAAATCTATATTTTTCTATTTATCCTACGTGGTGCCAACTAAACCTACGACCGCTTTGAACTCACACACGGCGCTCCCATTCGTTGCGCTTTCCGCCGAGGCATGCCACGTGGCCCACAGTTCACATACTAAGAGTCTGTCCGGCTCGATCTCCTCCCTTGATTAAATAAACGCGCGATCGAACGACTCCCCATTATCATCTCTACGTGACCTAACCCGTAAGCCGTTCAACTTAAAACCTTAAGATCTCAAGCTACACTCAACCAAATCACATGATAAATCACATAGGGTTTGTTTCTAAAGCTTCATCTACTCAAGACGAACACATCTATATGTTTAATCAAGTATGAAATCAAGCCATTATAAATGGAGAATCAAAAGAAGCTCAGGCTACTGTTAGAGCTTAAAAACATTGTCTGAGACGGAAGGCCTCAATAAGGTGGTTGTAGAAGCTTTGATTGGATCCAACAAACCTCCGAATGAAGTCTCAAGCCCTGGTAAATTTTTTAGGTATGATTTCGATCAAAGTGGACTTCACGTGTTTGTCTAGAACTAGGTTAGAGGGTGTTTGAGAGAGGGCTTTTGAGAGGAGTCAAATCCTTTCACCGTAGTGATGGCGTGTGCACAATAAATTGGAGTTTTGTTTACTGTAGAGTTCTGTCGGAATATGCTCTGATTTTGGCATAATTTTGAGCTCAAAATTGAACTCTCATAGAGGGAACCAGAGGGGGAAGATGGTTGGATTGAGATTATGGATGCTTGGAGAGTCTCTGGTGAGATTTTGGTAGATTTTCCCTAGGATTTGGAACTCCTCTCCTTTGGCCATGGAGGGGCTGATTAAAATGAAGAGCATAAGTTGGCCACTATAGCCAATTCATGGGTTCAAAGATTTGCTTAAGTAGAGGACTAAGGAGCTCTAAAGAGCCATTAGGATGAGCTGGCCTCTAGGGTTGAAATTAGGACTGATTTAAGGGTGGTGGCCCTCAATTTTAGAGTTTTTCAGCCACTAGTCAGATAGTCAGGTGAGCCAGTGGGAGGTTTAAATTATGGTTTATCCTAATGACAAGTGATGATGGAGGAGATTTTAAGAGGTTTAATTATGGTTTATCCTAATGACAAGTGATGATGGAAGAGATTTCTTGGTTAAGGCCCAAGAAAGGGATGAAATCCATTAATTTAGAGACCCATTAGTCCATAGCTCACTTGGGTGGATTTAGGGTGGTTTCGCCTGGTTCAAAGGAGGAGCTTAGTGTCTTTGGAGACCTTAGTTTGGTGACTTTGGCTTAGACTAGCCATGACATTGAGTTCAATTGATTGGTCAATTATGTGTAGATGATTGTTACGAGAGGTTTGGAAAGGGTTTGAAGTGATTTTGAATTTGATTAATTTGGGGGTGTTGGGTCAGACTTGGGTCTAGGTTGGGTTAAGCCTAAATTGATGGCTCAAAATGGTCTAGGGGAATGTCATAAATAGTTTTCAACATAAATTGGGTGTCAATTTTGGTGTTAGGGCATTCAATTTGGTAGAATTTGGAGACATAGCCAATTTGTGGTAAATTTGGGGATTTTCAATATGGGTTGAAATTGAGTGAAATTTATGCTTATCCAAGTCCAAATAAAGGTCCAATTTGATTTGTAGGATTTTTATGAAAATTTTAGGATTTTAAGATTTTATGATTTTAGGTCCAAATTGAGTAGGCTATGGGGTTCAATTTGGTGTGATTAAGTCATGTGGTCAAAGTTGGGGGTTTGACTTGGATTAAAGTTGATCTCAAAGCATGGGTCAATTAGGCTTGGATTTGGATTGGTTTGATTAGGCTTGCATTTGGTTTTAGTTAATCATATTAAATATGAATTTGAGTTTAGAATTGAAATTAGGGTGGATTGGGGCCAAATTGATGGGTATGTGAGGTAAATTTTGAGAAATTGAGAAAGTTGGGCCTTTAAAAGCAGTTTGGGGGTTTTGGTTAAATTGGTCAAAATGGGTTCAAATGAAGGGTCCAAATTGGTTTTAGGGACATATGAAGTGATTTTAGATGTTTTGGGAAAGTTTGGGCCACCAAGGATAGTTTTGTAATTTTGGCAAATTTGAGGGTATTTTAGTAATTTCAGAATTTTTTGGATGTTTTGGGAAATTTGGATAGTTTTCAATGGTTTGAAATGATTTTTGAACTAAGTTGGATAGTTTTGTAGAATTGGGTGCCAACCATCTTATATGAGTTATGGACCAATGAAACCCCCATTTGTGTCCTCTATGTACTCGTCTTAGCTAGACCGTAACCTAGCCCTAGACCCACTGGCTCTAGGTTACGGTCTAGCTAAGACGAGTACATAAAAGATCAAAGGGATTAAATTCAACAAATTTGGGTTTTAGGGTTGTGAGTGAAAGTGGGTGCAAGTGTGTCCAAGTGAGCGAACTAGCTCCAGACCAACACCTAGGGTCCACATTAAGGCCAAGCAGTGTTATGGGGACTCTCCTTAAGATCCATCCATACTAACCCTACCTACTAAGTGCTAAAAGTTAGGACCAATATGTGGAACTTCAAGTTGAACAAGGAAGAGTTTGGAGTTTCTAAGGGTGGGGGTTCCTTTTCCAGTTTTCTAGGAAAAGTCATCAGGAAAACTTCAGGAAAACTCTATGGCTAGACCCTAAGCTACTAAAGAGGGACAACTAGACCTCAACCAAAAGTGAGGTCAACAAAGCACTCCTTCAAGTGGATATTCTTGCAAATTCAAAGAAGCCTTTAAAATCTCACTTTTTCCGAATGTGGAAGTGGGATGGAATGGGGAATGGGGGAAGTGAGGTGAAAATATATTCGAGAAAGACGAAAGTGAAGAAATGTTCATTTCCTTTTCACCAATGGTCCTTCTCCAAGCAAGAGGAAAATGACATCCAAGAGCAACAAGCTCCCCTTTCTTCTTCATGTGCTATCTCCAAAAAAACTTCGATTGTTATC
>NW_018253853.1:3875-4119 GCF_001263595.1 Phalaenopsis equestris | reverse complement strand
ACAATTTTGATAAGAGGAGATCCTAAAGCAACACGAAATCAGAAGTAAAATCCTCAACCTCTAGAATTTGATTTGAAAGATTGTGATTATCGGTACTATTTCAGTTGTGGAGTTGCCCGTAAAAAGCTGTCGGTCACTGGAATTGAAATCCCTTCACACACTTCGAAAGGACGTTTTAATTTATATATAGATTTAAGTTTAGAAAAATATGAAATCAAAATGACCCCATATTTTTCATAGTTTA
>NW_018253853.1:0-3854 GCF_001263595.1 Phalaenopsis equestris | reverse complement strand
ATCTATCCTGAAGGATAAACACAAGACTTGAGGATGAGGCTCGATCAAATAAACTAAGAAATATATGGCGTTCGTTTGGTCCGCAAAATCATTTTATTTGCCTACAATTTCTGTTATTTAATATAAGAAATTAAATATGGTTTATATTAAGCTGGGTTTGGAAAAAACTTCTTATAAGAGCAAGCCCCTATAGTTAATTACATCCTAAATGACCTAAGTTACCTAAAAAAACTCTCAATAAAAATCAGGAAATATTATCTTCAAGGATTTCAAAAGGATAGGTCTTTTCAATGAAATCGGATAAAGAGGTGTGAAATGGGATTGACTCAAATTTGGAGTATTTTGTTTTTGGAATCCAAAGGAGGAAGATCTAGGGGATGTTATAGATTCAAAGGAAAACTTCGGTGCCAATCTATCCTAATGTTTGGCTTCAGTTTTGAGGAGAAATATTTAGGTGTTTCATCCTGCCAATTTTATTAATTTAGGGTTTACATTTGTATGACATGATCACTCAAATAGCCTGGAAGATGTGAGGATTTAGTTCATGACGAACGAAAACCTCAGAATCTTAAGACGAGTTAGGACTTATATTGTACCGCAGAGCTGTACAAAGGCCTAAAGATAAGGTGAGGATGTGTGTTGCATAAGCAAACAACCTCAAAATCCTATGGCTTGGTTGTTTAATTATAAGGAAGGAAGTTGGTTTAGTTGGGGAAGACAGGTTTTGCTATTGGAGATGGTCGTGCTACCCACTATGCTAGCTCTATGCTCCTTACCGTGACGAGTTTAAGTTTTTTGGGGTGTTAAGTTATGATGTCAAATCAGGTGGCCCAATGGTTGAAGTTCTTTAAATTTTATGGGGGAAGTTAAAGTTGATTAGAGTGACACCGGTTAGGATCCCACAGTTCCCTCATTCCGACACCACTATTTTCTTTTTGATTCACTTAGTTCATATGAATCTACTAAACTCAATTTAACAAGTTCCATAATTTCATTTAGACAGTGGAAAGCCTCGTTAGCAACCGTAGGTCACCTCCTCTGAGAGATTCCCGATAATCCGATGGAGACGTCTTAATTTAGTTGTAGTTTTTTTTTGTGATGTTTGTGATTAAATTTTGAGTAGTATTATATTTTGAATGTTGTGGAGGTGATTTTTATCTTGATTGATTTTAGTTTTGGTTTTGGTTTTAGTTTTGTAGCTATCATAACAGTTTTAGTTTTCATGCAGGGTGACATCGTTGTTTAGCATGCAAGTTTGTGTTAGCACAAAAGTATAGTATGAAAGTACAAGAAAGATGGTGTTGTCCCTGGCGAGTCTTCTCGTTCTACCACTTGAAACTCAAAATGCATGCTAGAAAATTTTATGTAAAGCAAAAAAAAGTAAGGTTTTGGTGACCTACCTAACCCTAGGTCATATCTTGGTGGGTCCCTATTAGTTTGATTAAGGATGATTTTCGTTAAGTAAAACATATTAAGTTTAGTAGACCTTTGAGGTATCCAATAGGTCTAGAGGAAGAAGGAGGTCCATGCTCCCGTCTCACTACCTGCTAAAAAGTCTCGAGCTCATTTAAATTTATTATGTTGCTTAATAACCCATCCTGTAAATACCTTTAAAGCTCAATGAACATTGATATTTCAATTATCCTTAAGAGTAAGGTAATTATCACTTATAATTTAATTTGAGAATTATGTGGGTGAAGACCCTTAAAAGGGGCAAGTTAGCGTTATTGAAACACTTAGCCAATTTTTTTCAATTTAGGCTTGTAGTGTTTTAAAGATGTTCAATATTAATTATGTTCACTTTTCTAGTCCTCATTTAATCAAATTTGATTTAGCCTAGGTCATTACTAAGCCCTTAAGGTTTTGGTAGATATCTTAGTTATTTTGAAAGAAGTTGAATTTTAAGTGATAATGATTATTTATTTTCAAAGCACTTAAATGTCATTTGAATATCAAGTAGGGGTATTAAATTAGTGAGTTATCAACTTCCAAAGTCATACCCCTAAGTCTAGGGAATTTAATTGATTAGACTTCCAAATTTTAATAATTTAAGGAATCACAAATTTATCCATTAATTATGAAAGAGTGAGGTTGGTTTCTACCAATTAATCTCCTTGTGTTTCAATTATCCAAGTAAAGTTAGTTAAAATCAGGGGTCACCCTTTCTTGAATTAAGCCTAAATGTTAATTAAGGCCAAATTTCCAAAATTACACTTTTGCCCCTAAGGCTCTATCACTTTATAATTTGTCAAATTAAATCCAAATGACTTTAGAATTTTCATCCCACCTTACTCATGGGTCAATTAAGACATCTGAGGATAAAAAATGTGATTTTTCAAAATTTAATTTAATTTACATATTTGTTTTTATGCAAAAATATGATTTTTCAAAAAAGATTCCATAACTTCACCAAGCATAACTTCACGAAGCCAAAGCCTAATCCCTTAAAATTTTTATTGGAGGTAGTCTTAGACCATAGAAGCATTGGGACCAAATTTCATGATTTTTTGGGTTATATTTGAATTTCGAGAATTATTTTAAATTTTGTAGTATTTATTAATTATAAAATATTTTAAATGTGGAAAATTAAGTTTTATACTGTTATTAAATCTCGTTGATGTTAAGGAAGCCAGAAAAATAAATTTCACATTTTTTTAATTTTTCTTTGAATT
The DNA here is from genome assembly GCF_001263595.1 of Phalaenopsis equestris. Lineage (NCBI taxonomy): Eukaryota > Viridiplantae > Streptophyta > Magnoliopsida > Asparagales > Orchidaceae > Phalaenopsis > Phalaenopsis equestris. Next base: position 1,182 of record NW_018253853.1, on the reverse strand, counting down.
TTTAAAATTATTTTAGTGAAAACCTATTTTTAGCCTTTAAAAATAATTTTAACCTTTAAGATTTATTTTTAAACTTTGAAATTCAATATCTTTATTTAGAAAATCAGAAAAAATATTTTAATTATTTCTAAGGGCTTAAGAAGCAATTTAAAATATTTCCATGAAGCTTATTATTTTTATGATTTTTAGGGATTTTTAATTATTTAAATATTTAAAATAGGCTAAAATTCAAGTTTTTATTTTGAATATCATTTTATTTTTAGAAAATATCCCTTATCACAAAGAACTTAAAAAACCAATTTTTATAATTTTTTGAGTTATATTTAAATTGTTAAAAATCATTTTAGTGTAAAAAGTGATATTTATCTTGAAAAATCAATTTGAGTTATTAAATAAGCTTCAAATATTTTGAAATTTTTATGGGGAGTTCTCTAAACTTTAAAGCATAGTAGAGATTGAAAACTAAGTCATTCAGATGTTTGTGTTTCCCAAAATTAATTTTTTTTGTGCTTTAGGGTTGGTGAAAATTAAGTGCATTCTAAATGACTTAACCCATGAAATATTTTCCAAAGCGTTTTCTGTTCATAGCAAATCTTCCAAAATTTTCTTTGATTTTTCTGAACAACATGCTAATTATTATGATTAATTTTTGCAAATAATAGACATAAACTTGAAAAATATGGATCTTTGTTTAGATATATTTTCTGACTTTGGAAAAATCAAGGAATGTTCCCCAAGATAAAGGCAACAATATGTCAAAATTTCAAGTCATGGTGAAATGTCTACATGCATGTAGAATCAAAAGACTCAAAACAGTATCTAATTAATTAAAAATCAAATATTCATCAAATAAATTTCAAATTATTTTCACATTGTTCTCCTCTGTTCACTAAGCAAGAGTGTATTTTTATTTTATTTTTTTTAATTTTTCTACACCATGATAAGGATTTTTGAAGTTAGGGCAATTTATTGAAATCAGAAAATACACTATTTATCTATTTGAACGCGCGACGCCATGTCAACCTACGGCGGCTCCAAAACTCCACGCGGGGAGCTCTCATTCGACGCTACCATCCACCTCAGCGGTGACTCAGCCCGCAGTTCATGTATGAAGGCTTTGTCCGGCTAGATCTTGTCCATTGATGAGATAAAAGCGCGATCAGACGGCTCCCCGTCATCGTC